>NC_134483.1:541956024-541998524 GCF_040206685.1 Ascaphus truei
TCTCCTCATACACATCACACACTCCCAGTGATAGAGTGCTCTCCTCATACACAGCACACACTCCCAGTGATAGAGTGCTCTCCTCATACACAGCACACACTCCCAGTGATAGAGTGCTCTCCTCATACACATCACACACTCCCAGTGATAGAGTGCTCTCCTCATACACATCACACACTCCCAGTGATAGAGTGCTCTCCTCATACACATCACACACTCCAGTGATAGAGTGCTCTCCTCATACACATCACACACTCCCAGTGATAGAGTGCTCTCCTCATACACATCACACACTCCCAGTGATAGAGTGCTCTCCTCATACACATCACACACTCCCAGTGATAGAGTGCTCTCCTCATACACATCACACACTCCCAGTGATAGAGTGCTCTCCTCATACACATCACACACTCCCAGTGATAGAGTGCTCTCCTCATACACATCACACACTCCCAGTGATAGAGTGCTCTCCTCATACACACCACACTCCCAGTGATAGAGTGCTCTCCTCATACACATCACACACTCCCAGTGATAGAGTGCTCTCCTCATACACATCACACACTCCCAGTGATAGAGTGCTCTCCTCATACACATCACACACTCCCAGTGATAGAGTGCTCTCCTCATACACATCACACACTCCCAGTGATAGAGTGCTCTCCTCATACACAGCCACACACTCCCAGTGATAGAGTGCTCTCCTCATACACATCACACACTCCCAGTGATAGAGTGCTCTCCTCATACACATCACACACTCCCAGTGATAGAGTGCTCTCCTCATACACATCACACACTCCCAGTGATAGAGTGCTCTCCTCATACACATCACACACTCCCAGTGATAGAGTGCTCTCCTCATACACATCACACACTCCCAGTGATAGAGTGCTCTCCTCATACACATCACACACTCCCAGTGATAGAGTGCTCTCCTCATACACATCACACACTCCCAGTGATAGAGTGCTCTCCTCATACACATCACACACTCCCAGTGATAGAGTGCTCTCCTCATACACATCACACACTCCCAGTGATAGAGTGCTCTCCTCATACACATCACACACTCCCAGTGATAGAGTGCTCTCCTCATACACATCACACACTCCCAGTGATAGAGTGCTCTCCTCATACACATCACACACTCCCAGTGATAGAGTGCTCTCCTCATACACATCCACACACTCCCAGTGATAGAGTGCTCTCCTCATACACAGCACACACTCCCAGTGATAGAGTGCTCTCCTCATACACATCACACACTCCCAGTGATAGAGTGCTCTCCTCATACACATCACACACTCCCAGTGATAGAGTGCTCTCCTCATACACATCACACACTCCCAGTGATAGAGTGCTCTCCTCATACACATCACACACTCCCAGTGATAGAGTGCTCTCCTCATACACAGCACACACTCCCAGTGATAGAGTGCTCTCCTCATACACATCACACACTCCCAGTGATAGAGTGCTCTCCTCATACACATCACACACTCCCAGTGATAGAGTGCTCTCCTCATACACATCACACACTCCCAGTGATAGAGTGCTCTCCTCATACACATCACACACTCCAGTGATAGAGTGCTCTCCTCATACACACCACACACTCCCAGTGATAGAGTGCTCTCCTCATACACATCACACACTCCCAGTGATAGAGTGCTCTCCTCATACACATCACACACTCCCAGTGATAGAGTGCTCTCCTCATACACAGCACACACTCCCAGTGATAGAGTGCTCTCCTCATACACATCACACACTCCCAGTGATAGAGTGCTCTCCTCATACACATCACACACTCCCAGTGATAGAGTGCTCTCCTCATACACATCACACACTCCCAGTGATAGAGTGCTCTCCTCATACACATCACACACTCCCAGTGATAGAGAGTGCTCTCCTCATACACATCACACACTCCCAGTGATAGAGTGCTCTCCTCATACACATCACACACTCCCAGTGATAGAGTGCTCTCCTCATACACATCACACACTCCCAGTGATAGAGTGCTCTCCTCATACACATCACACACTCCCAGTGATAGAGTGCTCTCCTCATACACATCACACACTCCCAGTGATAGAGTGCTCTCCTCATACACATCACACACTCCCAGTGATAGAGTGCTCTCCTCATACACATCACACACTCCCAGTGATAGAGTGCTCTCCTCATACACATCACACACTCCCAGTGATAGAGTGCTCTCCTCATACACATCACACACTCCCAGTGATAGAGTGCTCTCCTCATACACACACACACTCCCAGTGATAGAGTGCTCTCCTCATACACATCACACACTCCCAGTGATAGAGTGCTCTCCTCATACACATCACACACTCCCAGTGATAGAGTGCTCTCCTCATACACATCACACACTCCCAGTGATAGAGTGCTCTCCTCATACACATCACACACTCCCAGTGATAGAGTGCTCTCCTCATACACATCACACACTCCCAGTGATAGAGTGCTCTCCTCATACACACCACACACTCCCAGTGATAGAGTGCTCTCCTCATACACAGCCCACACTCCCAGTGATAGAGTGCTCTCCTCATACACATCACACACTCCCAGTGATAGAGTGCTCTCCTCATACACATCACACACTCCCAGTGATAGAGTGCTCTCCTCATACACATCACACACTCCCAGTGATAGAGTGCTCTCCTCATACACAGCACACACTCCCAGTGATAGAGTGCTCTCCTCATACACATCACACACTCCCAGTGATAGAGTGCTCTCCTCATACACATCACACACTCCCAGTGATAGAGTGCTCTCCTCATACACAGCACACACTCCCAGTGATAGAGTGCTCTCCTCATACACAGCACACACTCCCAGTGATAGAGTGCTCTCCTCATACACATCACACACTCCCAGTGATAGAGTGCTCTCCTCATACACATCACACACTCCCAGTGATAGAGTGCTCTCCTCATACACATCACACACTCCCAGTGATAGAGTGCTCTCCTCATACACATCACACACTCCCAGTGATAGAGTGCTCTCCTCATACACATCACACACTCCCAGTGATAGAGTGCTCTCCTCATACACAGCACACACTCCCAGTGATAGAGTGCTCTCCTCATACACATCACACACTCCCAGTGATAGAGTGCTCTCCTCATACACATCACACACTCCCAGTGATAGAGTGCTCTCCTCATACACATCACACACTCCCAGTGATAGAGTGCTCTCCTCATACACATCACACACTCCCAGTGATAGAGTGCTCTCCTCATACACAGCACACACTCCCAGTGATAGAGTGCTCTCCTCATACACATCACACACTCCCAGTGATAGAGTGCTCTCCTCATACACATCACACACTCCCAGTGATAGAGTGCTCTCCTCATACACATCACACACTCCCAGTGATAGAGTGCTCTCCTCATACACATCACACACTCCCAGTGATAGAGTGCTCTCCTCATACACATCACACACTCCCAGTGATAGAGTGCTCTCCTCATACACAGCACACACTCCCAGTGATAGAGTGCTCTCCTCATACACATCACACACTCCCAGTGATAGAGTGCTCTCCTCATACACATCACACACTCCCAGTGATAGAGTGCTCTCCTCATACACATCACACACTCCCAGTGATAGAGTGCTCTCCTCATACACAGCACACACTCCCAGTGATAGAGTGCTCTCCTCATACACATCACACACTCCCAGTGATAGAGTGCTCTCCTCATACACAGCACACACTCCCAGTGATAGAGTGCTCTCCTCATACACATCACACACTCCCAGTGATAGAGTGCTCTCCTCATACACATCACACACTCCCAGTGATAGAGTGCTCTCCTCATACACATCACACACTCCCAGTGATAGAGTGCTCTCCTCATACACATCACACACTCCCAGTGATAGAGTGCTCTCCTCATACACAGCACACACTCCCAGTGATAGAGTGCTCTCCTCATACACATCACACACTCCCAGTGATAGAGTGCTCTCCTCATACACATCACACACTCCCAGTGATAGAGTGCTCTCCTCATACACAGCACACACTCCCAGTGATAGAGTGCTCTCCTCATACACATCACACACTCCCAGTGATAGAGTGCTCTCCTCATACACACCACACACTCCCAGTGATAGAGTGCTCTCCTCATACACACCACACACTCCCAGTGATAGAGTGCTCTCCTCATACACATCACACACTCCCAGTGATAGAGTGCTCTCCTCATACACATCACACACTCCCAGTGATAGAGTGCTCTCCTCATACACAGCACACACTCCCAGTGATAGAGTGCTCTCCTCATACACATCACACACTCCCAGTGATAGAGTGCTCTCCTCATACACATCACACACTCCCAGTGATAGAGTGCTCTCCTCATACACACCACACACTCCCAGTGATAGAGTGCTCTCCTCATACACATCCACACACTCCCAGTGATAGAGTGCTCTCCTCATACACATCACACACTCCCAGTGATAGAGTGCTCTCCTCATACACATCACACACTCCCAGTGATAGAGTGCTCTCCTCATACACAGCACACACTCCCAGTGATAGAGTGCTCTCCTCATACACAGCACACACTCCCAGTGATAGAGTGCTCTCCTCATACACATCACACACTCCCAGTGATAGAGTGCTCTCCTCATACACATCACACACTCCCAGTGATAGAGTGCTCTCCTCATACACATCACACACTCCCAGTGATAGAGTGCTCTCCTCATACACAGCACACACTCCCAGTGATAGAGTGCTCTCCTCATACACATCACACACTCCCAGTGATAGAGTGCTCTCCTCATACACAGCACACACTCCCAGTGATAGAGTGCTCTCCTCATACACATCACACACTCCCAGTGATAGAGTGCTCTCCTCATACACACGCACACACTCCCAGTGATAGAGTGCTCTCCTCATACACAGCACACACTCCCAGTGATAGAGTGCTCTCCTCATACACATCACACACTCCCAGTGATAGAGTGCTCTCCTCATACACATCACACACTCCCAGTGATAGAGTGCTCTCCTCATACACAGCACACACTCCCAGTGATAGAGTGCTCTCCTCATACACATCACACACTCCCAGTGATAGAGTGCTCTCCTCATACACAGCACACACTCCCAGTGATAGAGTGCTCTCCTCATACACATCACACACTCCCAGTGATAGAGTGCTCTCCTCATACACAGCACACACTCCCAGTGATAGAGTGCTCTCCTCATACACATCACACACTCCCAGTGATAGAGTGCTCTCCTCATACACATCACACACTCCCAGTGATAGAGTGCTCTCCTCATACACATCACACACTCCCAGTGATAGAGTGCTCTCCTCATACACATCACACACTCCCAGTGATAGAGTGCTCTCCTCATACACAGCACACACTCCCAGTGATAGAGTGCTCTCCTCATACACAGCACACACTCCCAGTGATAGAGTGCTCTCCTCATACACATCACACACTCCCAGTGATAGAGTGCTCTCCTCATACACAGCACACACTCCCAGTGATAGAGTGCTCTCCTCATACACATCACACACTCCCAGTGATAGAGTGCTCTCCTCATACACAGCACACACTCCCAGTGATAGAGTGCTCTCCTCATACACATCACACACTCCCAGTGATAGAGTGCTCTCCTCATACACATCACACACTCCCAGTGATAGAGTGCTCTCCTCATACACAGCACACACTCCCAGTGATCAGAGTGCTCTCCTCATACACAGCACACACTCCAGTGATAGAGTGCTCTCCTCATACACATCACACACTCCCAGTGATAGAGTGCTCTCCTCATACACATCACACACTCCCAGTGATAGAGTGCTCTCCTCATACACATCACACACTCCCAGTGATAGAGTGCTCTCCTCATACACAGCACACACTCCCAGTGATAGAGTGCTCTCCTCATACACATCACACACTCCCAGTGATAGAGTGCTCTCCTCATACACATCACACACTCCCAGTGATAGAGTGCTCTCCTCATACACAGCACACACTCCCAGTGATAGAGTGCTCTCCTCATACACATCCACACACTCCCAGTGATAGAGTGCTCTCCTCATACACAGCACACACTCCCAGTGATAGAGTGCTCTCCTCATACACATCACACACTCCCAGTGATAGAGTGCTCTCCTCATACACAGCACACACTCCCAGTGATAGAGTGCTCTCCTCATACACATCACACACTCCCAGTGATAGAGTGCTCTCCTCATACACAGTCACACACTCCCAGTGATAGAGTGCTCTCCTCATACACATCACACACTCCCAGTGATAGAGTGCTCTCCTCATACACAGCACACACTCCCAGTGATAGAGTGCTCTCCTCATACACAGCACACACTCCCAGTGATAGAGTGCTCTCCTCATACACATCACACACTCCCAGTGATAGAGTGCTCTCCTCATACACAGCACACACTCCCAGTGATAGAGTGCTCTCCTCATACACATCACACACTCCCAGTGATAGAGTGCTCTCCTCATACACAGCACACACTCCCAGTGATAGAGTGCTCTCCTCATACACATCACACACTCCCAGTGATAGAGTGCTCTCCTCATACACATCACACACTCCCAGTGATAGAGTGCTCTCCTCATACACATCACACACTCCCAGTGATAGAGTGCTCTCCTCATACACAGCACACACTCCAGTGATAGAGTGCTCTCCTCATACACATCACACACTCCCAGTGATAGAGTGCTCTCCTCATACACAGCACACACTCCCAGTGATAGAGTGCTCTCCTCATACACATCACACACTCCCAGTGATAGAGTGCTCTCCTCATACACAGCACACACTCCAGTGATAGAGTGCTCTCCTCATACACAGCACACACTCCCAGTGATAGAGTGCTCTCCTCATACACATCACACACTCCCAGTGATAGAGTGCTCTCCTCATACACAGCACACACTCCCAGTGATAGAGTGCTCTCCTCATACACATCACACACTCCCAGTGATAGAGTGCTCTCCTCATACACAGCACACACTCCCAGTGATAGAGTGCTCTCCTCATACACAGCACACACTCCCAGTGATAGAGTGCTCTCCTCATACACATCACACACTCCCAGTGATAGAGTGCTCTCCTCATACACAGCACACACTCCCAGTGATAGAGTGCTCTCCTCATACACATCACACACTCCCAGTGATAGAGTGCTCTCCTCATACACATCCACACACTCCCAGTGATAGAGTGCTCTCCTCATACACATCACACACTCCCAGTGATAGAGTGCTCTCCTCATACACATCACACACTCCCAGTGATAGAGTGCTCTCCTCATACACATCACACACTCCCAGTGATAGAGTGCTCTCCTCATACACATCACACACTCCCAGTGATAGAGTGCTCTCCTCATACACAGCACACACTCCCAGTGATAGAGTGCTCTCCTCATACACATCACACACTCCCAGTGATAGAGTGCTCTCCTCATACACATCACACACTCCCAGTGATAGAGTGCTCTCCTCATACACAGCACACACTCCCAGTGATAGAGTGCTCTCCTCATACACATCACACACTCCCAGTGATAGAGTGCTCTCCTCATACACAGCACACACTCCCAGTGATAGAGTGCTCTCCTCATACACAGCACACACTCCCAGTGATAGAGTGCTCTCCTCATACACATCACACACTCCCAGTGATAGAGTGCTCTCCTCATACACAGCACACACTCCCAGTGATAGAGTGCTCTCCTCATACACAGCACACACTCCCAGTGATAGAGTGCTCTCCTCATACACATCACACACTCCCAGTGATAGAGTGCTCTCCTCATACACATCACACACTCCCAGTGATAGAGTGCTCTCCTCATACACATCACACACTCCCAGTGATAGAGTGCTCTCCTCATACACATCACACACTCCCAGTGATAGAGTGCTCTCCTCATACACATCACACACTCCCAGTGATAGAGTGCTCTCCTCATACACACAGCACACACTCCCAGTGATAGAGTGCTCTCCTCATACACATCACACACTCCCAGTGATAGAGTGCTCTCCTCATACACATCACACACTCCAGTGATAGAGTGCTCTCCTCATACACATCACACACTCCCAGTGATAGAGTGCTCTCCTCATACACATCACACACTCCCAGTGATAGAGTGCTCTCCTCATACACATCACACACTCCCAGTGATAGAGTGCTCTCCTCATACACATCACACACTCCCAGTGATAGAGTGCTCTCCTCATACACATCACACACTCCCAGTGATAGAGTGCTCTCCTCATACACAGCACACACTCCCAGTGATAGTGCTCTCCTCATACACATCACACACTCCCAGTGATAGAGTGCTCTCCTCATACACATCACACACTCCCAGTGATAGAGTGCTCTCCTCATACACATCACACACTCCCAGTGATAGAGTGCTCTCCTCATACACAGCACACACTCCCAGTGATAGAGTGCTCTCCTCATACACATCACACACTCCCAGTGATAGAGTGCTCTCCTCATACACATCACACACTCCCAGTGATAGAGTGCTCTCCTCATACACATCACACACTCCCAGTGATAGAGTGCTCTCCTCATACACATCACACACTCCCAGTGATAGAGTGCTCTCCTCATACACAGCACACTCCCAGTGATAGAGTGCTCTCCTCATACACACCACACACTCCCAGTGATAGAGTGCTCTCCTCATACACATCACACACTCCCAGTGATAGAGTGCTCTCCTCATACACAGCACACACTCCCAGTGATAGAGTGCTCTCCTCATACACATCACACACTCCCAGTGATAGAGTGCTCTCCTCATACACAGCACACACTCCCAGTGATAGAGTGCTCTCCTCATACACAGCACACACTCCCAGTGATAGAGTGCTCTCCTCATACACAGCACACACTCCCAGTGATAGAGTGCTCTCCTCATACACACCACACACTCCCAGTGATAGAGTGCTCTCCTCATACACACCGCACACTCCCAGTGATAGAGTGCTCTCCTCATACACATCACACACTCCCAGTGATAGAGTGCTCTCCTCATACACATCACACACTCCCAGTGATAGAGTGCTCTCCTCATACACATCACACACTCCAGTGATAGAGTGCTCTCCTCATACACATCACACACTCCCAGTGATAGAGTGCTCTCCTCATACACATCACACACTCCCAGTGATAGAGTGCTCTCCTCATACACACCACACACTCCCAGTGATAGAGTGCTCTCCTCATACACACCGCACACTCCCAGTGATAGAGTGCCCTCCTCATACACATCACACACTCCCAGTGATAGAGTGCTCTCCTCATACACATCACACACTCCCAGTGATAGAGTGCTCTCCTCATACACAGCACACACTCCCAGTGATAGAGTGCTCTCCTCATACACATCACACACTCCCAGTGATAGAGTGCTCTCCTCATACACATCACACACTCCCAGTGATAGAGTGCTCTCCTCATACACACCGCACACTCCCAGTGATAGAGTGCTCTCCTCATACACACCACACCCTCCCAGTGATAGAGTGCTCTCCTCATACACAGCACACACTCCCAGTGATAGAGTGCTCTCCTCATACACAGCACACACTCCCAGTGATAGAGTGCTCTCCTCATACACACCACACACTCCCAGTGATAGAGTGCTCTCCTCATACACATCACACACTCCCAGTGATAGAGTGCTCTCCTCATACACATCACACACTCCCAGTGATAGAGTGCTCTCCTCATACACAGCACACACTCCCAGTGATAGAGTGCTCTCCTCATACACATCACACACTCCCAGTGATAGAGTGCTCTCCTCATACACATCACACACTCCCAGTGATAGAGTGCTCTCCTCATACACAGCACACACTCCCAGTGATAGAGTGCTCTCCTCATACACACCACACACTCCCAGTGATAGAGTGCTCTCCTCATACACAGCACACACTCCCAGTGATAGAGTGCTCTCCTCATACACAGCACACACTCCCAGTGATAGAGTGCTCTCCTCATACACATCACACACTCCCAGTGATAGAGTGCTCTCCACATACACATCACACACTCCCAGTGATAGAGTGCTCTCCTCATACACAGCACACACTCCCAGTGATAGAGTGCTCTCCTCATACACATCACACACTCCCAGTGATAGAGTGCTCTCCTCATACACATCACACACTCCCAGTGATAGAGTGCTCTCCTCATACACACCACACACTCCCAGTGATAGAGTGCTCTCCTCATACACAGCACACACTCCCAGTGATAGAGTGCTCTCCTCATACACAGCACACACTCCCAGTGATAGAGTGCTCTCCTCATACACATCACACACTCCCAGTGATAGAGTGCTCTCCTCATACACACCACACACTCCCAGTGATAGAGTGCTCTCCTCATACACATCACACACTCCCAGTGATAGAGTGCTCTCCTCATACACACCACACACTCCCAGTGATAGAGTGCTCTCCTCATACACACCACACACTCCCAGTGATAGAGTGCTCTCCTCATACACATCACACACTCCCAGTGATAGAGTGCTCTCCTCATACACAGCACACACTCCCAGTGATAGAGTGCTCTCCTCATACACATCACACACTCCCAGTGATAGAGTGCTCTCCTCATACACAGCACACACTCCCAGTGATAGAGTGCTCTCCTCATACACATCACACACTCCCAGTGATAGAGTGCTCTCCTCATACACACCACACACTCCCAGTGATAGAGTGCTCTCCTCATACACAGCACACACTCCCAGTGATAGAGTGCTCTCCTCATACACATCACACACTCCCAGTGATAGAGTGCTCTCCTCATACACAGCACACACTCCCAGTGATAGAGTGCTCTCCTCATACACAGCACACACTCCCAGTGATAGAGTGCTCTCCTCATACACAGCACACACTCCCAGTGATAGAGTGCTCTCCTCATACACATCACACACTCCCAGTGATAGAGTGCTCTCCTCATACACAGCACACACTCCCAGTGATAGAGTGCTCTCCTCATACACACCGCACACTCCCAGTGATAGAGTGCTCTCCTCATACACACCACACACTCCCAGTGATAGAGTGCTCTCCTCATACACAGCACACACTCCCAGTGATAGAGTGCTCTCCTCATACACATAACACACTCCCAGTGATAGAGTGCTCTCCTCATACACATCACACACTCCCAGTGATAGAGTGCTCTCCTCATACACAGCACACACTCCCAGTGATAGAGTGCTCTCCTCATACACATCACACACTCCCAGTGATAGAGTGCCCTCCTCATACACACCACACACTCCCAGTGATAGAGTGCTCTCCTCATACACAGCACACACTCCCAGTGATAGAGTGCTCTCCTCATACACATCACACACTCCCAGTGATAGAGTGCTCTCCTCATACACATCACACACTCCCTGTGATAGAGTGCTCTCCTCATACACACCACACACTCCCAGTGATAGAGTGCTCTCCTCATACACATCACACACTCCCAGTGATAGAGTGCTCTCCTCATACACATCACACACTCCCAGTGATAGAGTGCTCTCCTCATACACAGCACACACTCCCAGTGATAGAGTGCTCTCCTCATACACACCACACACTCCCAGTGATAGAGTGCTCTCCTCATACACAGCACACACTCCCAGTGATAGAGTGCTCTCCTCATACACAGCACACACTCCCAGTGATAGAGTGCTCTCCTCATACACACCACACACTCCCAGTGATAGAGTGCTCTTCTCATACACATCACACACTCCCAGTGATAGAGTGCTCTCCTCATACACACCACACACTCCCAGTGATAGAGTGCTCTCCTCATACACATCACACACTCCCAGTGATAGAGTGCTCTCCTCATACACAGCACACACTCCCAGTGATAGAGTGCTCTCCTCATACACAGCACACACTCCCAGTGATAGAGTGCTCTCCTCATACACATCACACACTCCCAGTGATAGAGTGCTCTCCTCATACACACCACACACTCCCAGTGATAGAGTGCTCTCCTCATACACAGCACACACTCCCAGTGATAGAGTGCTCTCCTCATACACACCACACACTCCCAGTGATAGAGTGCTCTCCTCATACACATCACACACTCCCAGTGATAGAGTGCTCTCCTCATACACACCACACACTCCCAGTGATAGAGTGCTCTCCTCATACACATCACACACTCCCAGTGATAGAGTGCTCTCCTCATACACAGCACACACTCCCAGTGATAGAGTGCTCTCCTCATAAACAGCACACACTCCCAGTGATAGAGTGCTCTCCTCATACACATCACACACTCCCAGTGATAGAGTGCTCTCCTCATACACATCACACACTCCCAGTGATAGAGTGCTCTCCTCATACACACCACACACTCCCAGTGATAGAGTGCTCTTCTCATACACATCACACACTCCCAGTGATAGAGTGCTCTCCTCATACACATCACACACTCCCAGTGATAGAGTGCTCTTCTCATACACATCACACACTCCCAGTGATAGAGTGCTCTCCTCATACACATCACACACTCCCAGTGATAGAGTGCTCTCCTCATACACATCACACACTCCCAGTGATAGAGTGCTCTCCTCATACACACCACACACTCCCAGTGATAGAGTGCTCTTCTCATACACATCACACACTCCCAGTGATAGAGTGCTCTCCTCATACACATCACACACTCCCAGTGATAGAGTGCTCTTCTCATACACATCACACACTCCCAGTGATAGAGTGCTCTCCTCATACACATCACACACTCCCAGTGATAGAGTGCTCTCCTCATACACAGCACACACTCCCAGTGATAGAGTGCTCTCCTCATACACAGCACACACTCCCAGTGATAGAGTGCTCTCCTCATACACATCACACACTCCCAGTGATAGAGTGCTCTCCTCATACACAGCACACACTCCCAGTGATAGAGTGCTCTCCTCATACACATCACACACTCCCAGTGATAGAGTGCTCTCCTCATACACATCACACACTCCCAGTGATAGAGTGCTCTCCTCATACACAGCACACACTCCCAGTGATAGAGTGCTCTCCTCATACACATCACACACTCCCAGTGATAGAGTGCTCTCCTCATACACATCACACACTCCCAGTGATAGAGTGCTCTCCTCATACACACCACACACTCCCAGTGATAGAGTGCTCTCCTCATACACATCACACACTCCCAGTGATAGAGTGCTCTCCTCATACACACCACACACTCCCAGTGATAGAGTGCTCTCCTCATACACATCACACACTCCCAGTGATAGAGTGCTCTCCTCATACACATCACACACTCCCAGTGATAGAGTGCTCTCCTCATACACAGCACACACTCCCAGTGATAGAGTGCTCTCCTCATACACACCACACACTCCCAGTGATAGAGTGCTCTCCTCATACACATCACACACTCCCAGTGATAGAGTGCTCTCCTCATACACATCACACACTCCCAGTGATAGAGTGCTCTCCTCATACACACCACACACTCCCAGTGATAGAGTGCTCTCCTCATACACACCACACACTCCCAGTGATAGAGTGCTCTCCTCATACACATCACACACTCCCAGTGATAGAGTGCTCTCCTCATACACAGCACACACTCCCAGTGATAGAGTGCTCTCCTCATACACAGCACACACTCCCAGTGATAGAGTGCTCTCCTCATACACACCACACACTCCCAGTGATAGAGTGCTCTCCTCATACACAGCACACACTCCCAGTGATAGAGTGCTCTCCTCATACACATCACACACTCCCAGTGATAGAGTGCTCTCCTCATACACATCACACACTCCCAGTGATAGAGTGCTCTCCACATACACACCGCACACACTCCCAGTGATAGAGTGCTCTCCACATACACACCGCACACACTCCCAGTGATAGAGTGCTCTCCTCATACACAGCACACACTCCCAGTGATAGAGTGCTCTTCTCATACACATCACACACTCCCAGTGATAGAGTGCTCTCCTCATACACACCACACACTCCCAGTGATAGAGTGCTCTCCTCATACACATCACACACTCCCAGTGATAGAGTGCTCTTCTCATACACATCACACACTCCCAGTGATAGAGTGCTCTCCTCATACACATCACACACTCCCAGTGATAGAGTGCTCTTCTCATACACATCACACACTCCCAGTGATAGAGTGCTCTCCTCATACAAATCACACACTCCCAGTGATAGAGTGCTCTCCTCATACACAGCACACACTCCCAGTGATAGAGTGCTCTCCACATACACAGCACACACTCCCAGTGATAGAGTGCTCTTCTCATACACATCACACACTCCCAGTGATAGAGTGCTCTCCTCATACACATCACACACTCCCAGTGATAGAGTGCTCTTCTCATACACATCACACACTCCCAGTGATAGAGTGCTCTCCTCATACACATCACACACTCCCAGTGATAGAGTGCTCTCCTCATACACACCACACACTCCCAGTGATAGAGTGCTCTCCTCATACACAGCACACACTCCCAGTGATAGAGTGCTCTCCTCATACACATCACACACTCCCAGTGATAGAGTGCTCTCCTCATACACAGCACACACTCCCAGTGATAGAGTGCTCTCCTCATACACAGCACACACTCCCAGTGATAGAGTGCTCTCCTCATACACAGCACACACTCCCAGTGATAGAGTGCTCTTCTCATACACATCACACACTCCCAGTGATAGAGTGCTCTCCTCATACACATCACACACTCCCAGTGATAGAGTGCTCTCCTCATACACAGCACACACTCCCAGTGATAGAGTGCTCTCCTCATACACATCACACACTCCCAGTGATAGAGTGCTCTCCTCATACACAGCACACACTCCCAGTGATAGAGTGCTCTCCTCATACACACCACACACTCCCAGTGATAGAGTGCTCTCCTCATACACATCACACACTCCCAGTGATAGAGTGCCCTCCTCATACACAGCACACACTCCCAGTGATAGAGTGCTCTCCTCATACACATCACACACTCCCAGTGATAGAGTGCTCTCCTCATACACATCACACACTCCCAGTGATAGAGTGCTCTCCACATACACATCACACACTCCCAGTGATAGAGTGCTCTCCTCATACACATCACACACTCCCAGTGATAGAATGCTCTCCTCATACACACCACACACTCCCAGAGATAGCGTGCTCTCCACATACACATCACACACTCCCAGTGATAGAGTGCTCTCCACATACCATCCCTATTGGACTTTTCAACAGCCTGTAGGGCCTGATTAACAGCAAAATCCCTTTAGGGTAGATGCTCCTCAGAATGATCTCATTTGAGATCACACATATGTGACCCGGTCCCCCCTGGGTCCCCCTTCATCCCCTTACCTTCCACTGCAGTTGCATCCGGCAGCGGGGGATGGAGAGAGTGCGGGTAGGTCTGTGGGCAGTCTGAGCGGCGACCGAGTCGTCGGTGGCTCCCATAACAGAGCGCCGCTATTTGGTAATCCTCACGCATGCGCAGTGCAGTCGCGCATGCGCAGAGAATCCCCTAGTCCGGCAGCAATGTTGGTTGTCGCCAGCCGGAGAGACACTTCGCGCATGTGCAGAAGGAACCCCGGAGCGGCAGCCATTTGAGTAGAGGTTCCAACGGGGACTACAAACCCCAGCAGCCATTGGGGTTGCAGCTCACATGGGGCGATTCAGCCAATAGGGCTGCAGCAATCCCCTGCTCCCTACATTGGAAACATTTTGCGGTGTCCAAGAGCACCTCAGCACCTTGGGGATGGTATACCCTACGGGGTATGGACACGGTGTTGGGAACACTGTGGGGGGATTACGGCCCTGCGAGGCTTGGCGGGTAGCTGTAAACATTATTTATCACTATATAGTAAACTTGTTCTGCGTGACCCAGTGTGCACTCTTTATTATGTGTCCTGTAACCGGGTTATTCTACATATAGAATCCCATACAGGTGGAGGCGCTACCGAGCACCGATCCAGGTGCGTCCTAGGTTCCCAGCGGCGGAGGCTCAGGCCCCCTGTGAGCCACAGGTATTCCACCGCACATACGCTGTAGCTACACCTCCCAAGGGGGTGGGGGAAAGTGTGTTTCACATATACAGTTAGGTCCGGAAATAATTGGACACTGACACAATTTTCATAATTTTAGCTCTGTTCGCCACCACAATGGATTTGAAATGAAACAACTGAGATGCAATAGAAGTGCAGACTTTCAGCTTTAATTCAAGGGGTTGAACAAAAATATCGTATGAAACGTTTAGGAATTGCAACCATTTTCATACACCGTGTCCTTATTTCAGGGGCTCAAATGTAATTGGACAAATTAACACAATCATAAATACATTTTTCATTTTTAATACTTTGTCAAGAATCCTTTGCAGGCAATGACTGCTTGAAGTCTGGAACACATGGACATCACCAAACGTTGAGTTTCCTCCTTTGTGATCCTTTGCCAGACCTTTACTGCAGCTGTCTTCAGTTGTTGTTTGTTCGTGAGTCTTTCTGCCTTAAGTTTTGTCTTCAGCACGTGAAATGCATGCTCGATCGAATTGAGATCAGGTGATTGACTCAGCCATTGCAGAATATTCCACTTCTTTGCCTTAAAAAACTCCTGGGTTGCTTTCGCAGTATGTTTTGGGTCATTGTCCATCTGTAAAGTGAAGCGCCGTCCAATCAACTTCGCTGAATTTGGCTGAATCTGAGCAGACAATATATCCCTATTCACTTCAAAATTCATCCGGCTGCTTCTGTCTTCTGTCACATCATCAATAAACACTAGTGACCCAGTGCCATTGGAAGCCATGCATGCCCATGCCATCACACTGCCTCCACTGTGTTTTACAGATGATGTGGTATGCTTCGGATCATGAGCCGTTCAAAGCCTTCTCCATACTTTTTTCTTACCATCATTCTGGTACAGGTTGATCTTAGTTTCATCTGTCCAAAGAATGCTGTTCCAAAACTGGGCTGGCTTTTTTAGATATTGTTTGGCAAAGTCTAATCTGGCCTTTCTATTCTTGAGGCTTATGAATGGTTTGCACCTTGTGGTGAACCCTCTGTATTTGCTCTCGTGCAGTATTCTCTTTATGGTAAACTTGGATAATGATATGCCTACCTCCTGGAGAGTGTTCTTCACTTGGCTGGATGTTGTGATGGGTTTTTTCTTTACCATGGAAAGGATCCTACGATCATCCACCACTGTTGTCTTCCGTGGACGTCCAGGCCTTTTTGTGTTGCAGAGCTCACCAGTGCGTTCTTTTTTTCTCAGAATGTACCAAACTGGTGATTTGGCCTCTCCTAATGTTCCTGCTATCTCTCTGATGGATTTTCTTTTTTTTTTTTGCAGCCTAAGGATGCCCTGTTTCACTTGCATTGAGAGCTCCTTTGACCGCATGTTGTGGGTTCACAGCAACAGCTTCCAAATGCGAATGCCACACCAGGAGTCAACTCCAGAGCTTTTACCCGCTTAATTGATGATGAAATAAGAAGGAATAGCCCACACCTGTCCATGAAACAGCTTTTGAGTCAATTGTCCAATTACTTTTGGTCCCTTGAAAAGAGGGGGTTACATATTAAAGAGATGTAATTCCTAAACCCTTCCTCCAATTTGGATGTGAATACCCTCAAATTAAAGCGGATAGTCTGCACTTTAAGCCCATATTCATTATTTAACTGTAACTTGAATTTATTTTGGTACACAGCCGAAATAACAAAACTTGTGTCAGTGTCCAATTATTTCCGGACCTAACTATACGTTATGGTGGATAAAAAAGTGACACAAACCCTGCACAGTACAGTGTGCTGCAAATAAAAATCCTGCGTGTGAACACAATCCCACGTCTCAGACAGGTCTGCAACCTGCCCTTCCCCATTATCTATTAGCATACAATGCTTCCAGGGATTCTGGGTAATGATATGCAAATGAGCACTCACTGTGTGTAACTTTATGCTTCTTGTCCATTGTAACATGGCTCCACACGAGCGCATGTGGGCAGGTTTGCTGGCTCTGCACTTCACCAGGCCGTGCCGAAAAGCGGTGTAATTCGTCAGGCATACGCTTATAGGGATCCATGTTATAATGGACCAGAAGCAAAAGGTGACACTGTGTCCTCATTTGCATATCATTGCCCAGAATCCCTGGCTGCAGTGGAAGCACTCTATGCGAAGAGATAACGGGGAAGGGCAGGATGCAGATGAATGTGCTCACAGGGGGTATTTTTATTTGTTCAATTCAGACACAATTTGTTTGCTGCAAAGAGGAGATAACAGCCCTATTGTGCTAAATATACATTGTATCGAATTAAAATCTAGTCCTATTTGTTGATAGAACAAACTCAACTCTCTCTGTGCTGTGTGCTCCGTTTGTACTTGTTCAGGGGAGGACGCCAAGCGCGGCGCTCCGTCCCTATTATATCCTAACAATTAATTGCATCAGCAATCAGCAAATGATGAATAATTTAAAAGAGCAATAAACAAATATTAGTACAAACCAAAACAATCTATAAATAATGTAGCTGTTGTAAAGAGCTCACAGTTAGAATCTGATCCCTTTATGTCAGGGGCTCTCAACTCCAGTCCTGACGGGCCACCAACAGGTCAGGTTTTCAGGATATCCCTGCTTCAGCACAGGTGGCTGTCTTTGACTGATACAATGTAACTGCATTATCTAGCACAGGGGTGGGGACAATTCCAGTCCTGACGGGCCACCAACAGGTCAGGTTTTCAGGATACTTTTATGTCTGAAGCGCTTATTCCCATTATGTGTTATATTATTGTGTCCCGCGTATTACTGCGGTGACGCGCTGTGTGCTGTACATGGATGGGCTATATACATAAATAAATAAATACATATATTGTGTAAAATACAGCATGCTTTGATATCAATATCCTTCTCAGGACTGTATTGTAGCACATCACTGCATCCCCGCATCCCCGCATCCCCGCATCGCACATTCCGGCATCACCGCATCACACATCCCCGCATCGCACATCCCGGCATCATCGCATCACACATACCCGCATCACGGCATTGCGCTTCACCACATCCCCGCATCACCGCATTGTGCATCACCGCATCACCATCATCACCGCATCACCGCATCACCGCATCACCGCATCACCGCATCACTGCACTTACACAAACAAATGGAGCAACTTGTCTATGCTCCCATTGTCTGCTCCTCTATAACAGAACGTATGTATGTATGTATGTATGTATGTATGTATGTATGTATGTATGTATGTGTAGCCAGGTACCCCCTGGGATACTGAACTTCTGGCTTTATGGCTGTGTCCCATCTTAAAGTGTAACATCAAAAGTGTGTGGCAGAGTTAATTTTGGAGATGAAATTGTAGGTGAAGATTTGAGGAAAATCGGGACTATGCACAACAACTTTGCAACTGTGAGAACTTAACTTCGATACGCTGTGATTCTTTGTACTCTTCCTATCCTCCAATACCTGGGAAGTCTCGCCTCCTGCATCTCTCCTCCTGTATCTCACTATGCCCTCCCTATTGCTTTGTCTGTTTACTGATTCCTCGCTCCTTTGTGAGCGTTTCTGTTCTCTACAACTTCCCCACTCCCCACTGCACCATTATTTATACACCCCTCTTCCAACAACTTCTTTACCCCTCAATAAAAAACACCCACACAAATCCTCTATTCACACCCTCTATCTACTCCTTCCTGCTGCTGAGGATCTCCCCTAAGCCTGAACTAAGACACACACCTGATCCTACCCATACCTCCTTGCCATCTCTTCCCCTGTAAACGGTGTTAACCCTCTCATTTTAATACTGATTAACCTTAAAACTCACCCCACAAATCAAGCATCCCAACAGCCGGCACTCATGGCTATTCACCCACACCCAGTCACTCCTACCACCCATTGTGGCCAAGCACTGCCATCTACAGAACTTATTCCCTCACTTGCTGTCTCTGTAAGTTCCCCATCAAACCTCTTAGATTGTAAGCTCTTCGGGGCAGGGATTTCCTTTCCTATTGTCTGATTTTGCTGCACTTATTGTATAATTATAATTCTCTGTACTGTATTCTTTGTGAAGCGTTGAGTACACTTTTGGCGCTATATTAATAAAGACATACAATACAACTTCTCTGCCTAACACGTAAGTCCTGGTACCAGCGCAGGCAGTATTAGGGTTAATCCATGCCCTTGCCCTTAGGGTTAATCCATGCCCTTGCTGCAGTAAAAAACTCCCTAGTAGTGACAGGGGAGGTGTGCCTGATGTCACTGCCTGCCGCTGTCACTCAAATGCAGCTCCTCGAAGGGTGAACCCCATATCAACTACTGCCAGGAGGGAAGCAAACTAGTAGCCACAGATGGCATGGCTACACTCTCCCTCTGGTGGAATCCCAACGACCACGCTTGTAAATTTTCGGGTACCATCCTTAAAGGTAACCTGAAAATAACAGTATAACATTTTACATAATTAATATCACATTTCTATGAATGATTATATTCATATCATGAATATGCTTTTACTAGGGCTTAGTGCCAGGAGGAGGGCAGACTGGTAGCCCAAAACCCGCCAGGGCTACACATGTAATGGGAAGAAGCGCTTCAGACGTAAAAGTGACATTTATGAAATGAAGCCCCTGCCAAAAGAGCTTACAATCTAAATGGTAAGTGGAAGAACGTACAGAGACAGTAGGGGGGCATACTGGTAAGTGCGTCTGCCAGGGGCCAAGTCAAAGATATACATACATATATTTCCCTGCTTCAGTACAGGTGGTACAGTCTTCGACTGAGCCACTGATTGAACCACTGATTGAGCCACCTGTGCTGAAGCAGGGATATCGTTAAAACCTGACCTGTTGGTAGCCCATGAGGACTGGAGTTGGCCTCTCCTGATTTAGCAACACAGATACCTCTAGCTCCGGAGATTTATACCACTGATACAGAAACACAGATACATCTTACTCCGGAGATGTATATCACTGATACAGAAGCACAGATACCTCTGACTCCGGAGATGTATATCACTGATACAGAAACACAGATACCTCTGACTCCGGAGATGTATATCACCGATACAGAAACACAGATACCTCTGACTCCGGAGATGTATACCACTGATACATAAACACAGATACCTCTGACTCCGGAGATGTACTGTATATCACTGATACAGAAACACAGATACCTCTGACTCCGGAGACGTACTGTATACCACCGATACAGAAACACAGATACCTCTAGCTCCGGAGATGTATACCACTGATACAGAAACACAGATACCTCTGACTCCGGAGATGTATACCACTGATACATAAACACAGACAACTCTGACTCCGGAGATGGACTGTATATCACTGATACAGAAACACAGATACCTCTGACTCCGGAGACGTACTGTATACCACCGATACAGAAACACAGATACCTCTAGCTCCGGAGATGTATACCACTGATACAGAAACACAGATACCTCTGACTCCGGAGATATATATCACTGATACAGAAACACAGATACCTCTGACTCCGGAGATGTATACCACTGATACAGAAACACAGATACCTCTGACTCCGGAAATATATATCACTGATACAGAAACACAGATACCTCTGACTCCGGAGATGTATATCACCGATACAGAAACACAGATACCTCTGACTCCGGAGACGTACTGTATACCACCGATACAGAAACACAGATACCTCTAGCTCCGGAGATGTATACCACTGATACAGAAACACAGATACCTCTGACTCCGGAGATGTATACCACCGATACAGAAACACAGATACCTCTAGCTCCGGAGATGTATACCACTGATACAGAAACACAGATACCTCTGACTCCGGAGATATATATCACTGATACAGAAACACAGATACCTCTGACTCCGGAGATGTATACCACTGATACAGAAACACAGATACCTCTGACTCCGGAAATATATATCACTGATACAGAAACACAGATACCTCTGACTCCGGAGATGTATATCACCGATACAGAAACACAGATACCTCTGACTCCGGAGACGTACTGTATACCACTGATACAGAAACACAGATACCTCTAGCTCCGGAGATGTATACCACTGATACAGAAACACAGATACCTCTGACTCCGGAGATGTATACCACTGATACAGAAACACAGATACCTCTGACTCCGGAGATGTATACCACTGATACAGAAACACAGATACCTCTGACTCCGGAGATGTATATCACTGATACAGAAACACAGATACCTCTGACTCCGGAGATGTACAGTGGTGGATGATTGTAGGATCTTTTCCATGGTAAAGAAAAACCCCTTCACAACATCCAGCCAAGTGAAGAACACTCTCCAGGAGGTAGGCCTATCATTATTCAAGTCTACCATAAAGGGAAGACTTCCCGAGAGCAAATACAGAGGGTTCACCACAAGGTGCAAACCATTCATAAGCCTCAAGAATAGAAAGGCCAGATTAGACTTTGCCAAACAATATCTAAAAAAAGCCAGCCCAGTTCTGGAACAGCATTCTTTGGACAGATGAAACTAAGATCAACCTGTACCAGAATGATGGGAAAAATAAAGTATGGAGAAGGCTTGGAACGGCTCATGATCCGAAGCATACCACATCATCTGTAAAACACAGTGGAGGCATTGATGGCATGGGCATGCATGGCTTACAATGGCACTGGGTCACTAGTGTTTATTGATGATGTGACAGAAGACAGAAGCAGCCGGATGAATTCTGAAGTGTATAGGGATATATTGTCTGCTCAGATTCAGCCAAATTCAGCTAAGTTGATTGGACGGCGCTTCACTTTACAGATGGACAATGACCCAAAACATACTGCGAAAACAACCCAGGAGTTTATTAAGGCAAAGAAGTGGAATATTTTGCAATGGCCGAGTCAATCACCTGATCTCAACCCGATCGAGCATGCATTTCACTTGCTGAAGACAGAACTTAAGGCAGAAAGACGCACGAACAAACAACAACTGAAGACAGCTGCAGTAAAGGCCTGGCAAAGCATCACAAAGGAGGAAACACAGCGTTTGGTGATGTCCATGCGTTCCAGACATCAAGCAGTCATTGCCTGCAAAGGATTCTCGACAAAGTATTAAAAATGAACATTTTATTTATGATTGTGTTAATTTGTCCAATTACATTTGAGCCCCTGAAATAAGGGGACTGTGTATGAAAATGGTTGCAAATCCTAAACGTTTCATACAATATTTTTGTTCAACCCCTTGAATTAAAGCTGAAAGTCTGCACTTCTATTGCATCTCGGTTGGTTCATTTCAAATCCATTGTGGTGCCGTACAGAGCCAAATTATGAAATTTGTGTCACTTTCTAATTATTCCTGACCTAACTGTATACCACTGATACCGAAACACAGTTTCAAATTAAACCTTCGCATTAAAATCCCAATATTTTCAAATAACCCCTCCTGGTGCAATCAAATAGCCAGTCGCAGGCAGAGAAAAACCATGAAGTCCATTGCTTGGGTTAATTTAGTGTAGAAATGTTATTGATATTTAGGGCAATATGTACTAAATGGTGCAAAGCTATGAAACTATGTCACATTATGACCCATACAGGTGAATGGACTGAAAGGTGTCTTACCTTCAGATCCACAGTGTGATACAAATCCAGGACGGTCTTCCTTCATTTCATTCACTTAAGCAGCCAGCAAATCAGAACACAAAACCAGGACTGGGTCACCATCACGCACGGGAACAGGACTGGGTCACCATCACGCAAGGGAACAGGACTCAGCTCTCAGACATGGGCCCTGGCATCCTGACGCTAGAAACTCCCCTGACTCGCTCCCAGTGTGAGGCTGATCCCAACATGACACTACCCCACCAAGGGAAGAAATCCGAATACAAAACAAGGACCGGATCTTTATCTGGCTGGTGGCCTGGATTTAGGGGTGGCACGGGCCTGGGATGGGGTTGTGTGGCTCGTGCTGCAGCATATGCTGCGCTATTACTGGCAGATACCCCGTAGTGAGCTTAGCCGCCCCACCATTCATTTCCCATCTGGCTGCACAATGCGGACGCCTATAAAAGCAGAGAAATGCTGTTGGGATCTCGCTGGGCTGCGCGGGAGCTGCCATGGTAACTATTGTGCTGCCATATTTACTGCCGTTAACCTGTTAAGGGCTGGAATGGATCTAGAGTATGGGCCACCCCAATGGGTCAGCTTTTCAGGATATCCCTGCTTCAGCACAGGTGGCTCAATCAGTCCCAGCTTCAGCACAGGTGGCTCATTCAGTTCCAGCTTCAGCACAGGTGGCTCAACCAGTGGCTCAGTCGAAGTCTTTGACTGAGCCACTGATTGAGCCACCTGTGTTGAAACAGGGGATATGCTGAAAACCTGACCTGTTGGTGGCCCTTGAGGACTAGAGTTGGGGGACCCCATGCAATAGATGGACATACAAATAAAGAGAAAGCACTCAGTCATTTGCCAACTTCTGTGGAATTAAAGCATTGCGTTAATTCCAGCCCCTCTGTCCCAGCTTCAGCACAGGTAGCTCAATCCGTCTCAGCTTCAGCACAGGTAGCTCAATCCGTCTCAGCTTCAGCACAGGTAGCTCAATCCGTCTCAGCTACAGCACAGGCGGCTCAATCCCTGGCTCACTCTGGTGCTAAAGTGGTCAAGATGTTTTAATGTCTCTTGCAATGACCGTCTAATAGTCTTGTCTACAAACCGCGCCGAATGCCGCCGGTTACGCGGCTGTGTGGGGGCTGCCTGCGCTATGGATGCACGCCACAGCGATTCTAATGATGCAGGGATCCGGGACGAGTCTTTTCACCAATTCTTTCTATGAACGGCGCTGTGAAATGATATCTTTGTAATATTACCGGCGGCAGGACCCCCGAGGGTTCAGGACACGGCCATACGGTAAACGCACGGGTGGTCCTATAAACGGTATCATACGGCCTATTGTGTTCTCACATTTATTGCGTTAGGCGTTAGAAATGTTTAATATTCTGCTCCCTTACTCCAGGGGCCCCGAATCCTTCCCTTATCGTCGCAGAGCACTTCAGTAGTTAGAGGCTCCCTGTACCTACACTCGGTTCATTGATGTATTCATACACATTTTCATGGCTATGGGGACAATTGCTGAGGTCTTTGGGGCCCTCCCCCATCAGTCCTTGCACCAGAGTGCGGGGCCGACTCCAGTCCTCAAGGGCCACCAACAGATCAGGTTTTAAGGACATCCCTGCTTCAGCACAGGTGGCTCAGTCAAGGACTGAGCCTCTGAGCCCCCTGTGCTGAAGCTGGGACTGATTGAGCCACCTGTGCTGAAGCAGGGACAGATTGAGCCACCTGTGCTGAAGCAGGGACAGATTGAGCCACCTGTGCTGAAGCAGGGACCGATTGAACCACCTGTGCTGAAGCAAGGATATCCTGAAAACCTGACCTGTTGGCGGCACTTGAGGACTGGAGTTGGCCACTCCTGGTCTACAGTATCCATCATGTGACAGACGGCCTCCCTGCACACCGGATATCAACCTAATCTGTCTATTTACTTTATATTACCTCATAGGGGTTAGAGATGTGTGTATGTCCTTATTAATATAGCGTCATTAATGTACATAGCGCGTCACAGCTGTAATACATGTAACAATCATATAAATAACAAATAATACAAATAACAGATCATGGGAATAAGTGCTTTAGACATAAAAGTAACATTAAGGAAGAGGAGTCCCTGCCCCGAGGAGCTTACAATCTAATTGGTAGGTAGGGAGAACGTACAGAGACAGTAGGAGGGAGTTCTGGTCAGTGCGTCTGCAGGGGGCCAAGCTTTGGGCGGACGTGTCTGAATCAGATACGCGGATTTCCCCCCCCCCCGGGCTTTCCAGTCTCGATCCGATCCGTATAATGAGACCCCAGGTCGGATTCCATCATCTTCAGGCCGCGCCGATTCTTCAAACTCCGCCCATAGGGGGCGCGGATTAATCAAACTCCGCCCATACGGCGCGGATTCTTGAAACTCCGCCCATGCGGATTCTTCAAACTCCGCCCATAGGGGCGCGGATTCTTCAAACTCCGCCCATAGGGGCGCGGATTCATCAAACTCCGTCCATAGGGGCGCGGATTCTTCAAACTCCGCCCAGAGGGGTGCGGATTCTTCAAACTCCGCCCATAGGGGCGCGGATTCATCAAACTCCGCCCATAGGGGCGCAGATTCTTCAAACTCCGCCCATAGGGGCGCGGATTCTTCAAACTCCGCCCATAGGGGCGCGGATTCATCAAACTCCGTCCATAGGGGCGCGGATTCTTCAAACTCCGCCCATAGAGGGCGCGGATTCTTCAAACTCCGCCCATAGGGGCGCGGATTCTTCAAACTCCGCCCATAGGGGGCGCGGATTCTTCAAACTCCGCCCATAGGGGCGCGGATTCTTCAAACTCCGCCCATAGGGGGCGCAGATTCTTCAAACTCCGCCCATAGGGGCGCGGATTCTTCAAACTCCGCCCATAGGGGCGCGGATTCTTCAAACTCCGTCCATAGGGGGCGCAGATTCTTCAAACTCCGCCCATAGGGGGCGCAGATTCTTCAAACTCCGCCCAGAGGGGGCGCGGATTCTTCAAACTCCGCCTATAGGGGGCGCGGATTCTTCAAACTCCGTCCCATAGGGGGCGCGGATTCTTCAAACTCCGCCCAGAGGGGCGCGGATTCTTCAAACTCCGCCCATAGGGGCGCGGATTCTTCAAACTCCGCCTATAGGGGGCGCGGATTCTTCAAACTCCGCCCAGAGGGGCGCAGATTCTTCAAACTCCGCCCATAGGGGGCGCGGATTCTTCAAACTCCGCCCATAGGGGCACGGATTCTTCAAACTCCGCCCATAGGGGCGCGGATTCTTCAAACTCCGCCCATAGGGGGCGCGGATTCTTCAAACTCCGCCCATAGGGGCGCGGATTCTTCAAACTCCGTCCATAGGGGGCGCAGATTCTTCAAACTCCGCCCATAGGGGCACGGATTCTTCAAACTCCGCCCATAGGGGCGCGGATTCTTCAAACTCCGCCCATAGGGGGCGCGGATTCTTCAAACTCCGCCCATAGGGGCGCGGATTCTTCAAACTCCGCCCAGAGGGGGCGCGGATTCTTCAAACTCCGCCCAGAGGGGGCGTGGATTCTTCAAACTCCGCCCATAGGGGGCGCGGATTCACGGATCTTTAAGAATCTGCTGAAGGATTCAACTTAACTCACACAACGGCTTCAACCTGAGGCTGCCCCCTATATATACTGTATACTCCCCCTATAATAACTCAGCTGCCCCCTATTTATATACTCCCCCTATAATAACTCTTCTGCCCCCTATTTATATACTCTCCCTATAATGACTCCGCTGCCCCCTATATATATTGTATACTCCCCCTATAATAACTCCGCTGCCCCCTATTTATATTCTCCCCCTATAATAACTCCGCTGCCCCCTATTTATATACTCCCCCTATAATAACTCTGCTGCCCCCTATTTATATACTCCCCCTATAATAACTCTTCTGCTCCCTATTTATATACTCTCCCTATAATAACTCCGCTGCCCCCTATATATATTGTATACTCCCCCTATAATAACTCCGCTGCCCCTTATTTATATTCTCCCCTATAATAACTCAGCTGCCCCCTATTTATATACTCCCCCTATAATAAATCTGCTGCCCCCTATTTATATACTCCCCCTATAATAAATCTGCTGCCCCCTATTTATATACTCCCCCTATAATAACTCAGCTGCCCCCTATTTATATTCTCCCCTATAATAACTCCGCTGTCCCCTATTTATATACTCCCCCTATAATAACTCCGCTGCCCCCTATTTATATTCTCCCCTATAATAACTCCGCTTTCCCCTATTTATATACTCCCCCTATAATAACTCTGCTGCCCCCTATTTATATACTCCCCTATAACTCTTCTGCCCCCTATTTATATACTCCCCCTTTAATAACTCCACTGCCCCCTATTTATATTGTAGACTCCCCCTATTATAACTCAACTGCCCCCTATTTATATACTCCTCCTATAATAACTCTGCTGCCCCCTATTTATATAATCCCCCTATAATAACTCCACTGCCCACTATTTATATACTCCCCCTATAATAACTCCGCTGCCCCTATTTATATACTCCCCCTATAATAACTCCGCTGCCCCCTATTTATATACTCCCCCTATAATAACTCCGCTGCACCCTATTTATATACTCCCCCTATAATAACTCCGCTGCCCCTATTTATATACTCCCCCTATAATAACTCCACTGCCCTTATTTATATACTCCCCCTATAATAACTCCGCTGCCCACTGTTTATATACTCCTCCTATAATAACTCCGCTGCCCCCTATTTATATACTCCCCCTATAATAACTTCGCTGCCCCCTATTTATATACTCCCCCTATAATAACTCAGCTGCCCCCTATTTATATACTCCACCTATAATAACTCCGCTGCCCCCTATTTATATACTCCCCCTATAATAACTCCATTGCCCCCTATTTATATACTCCCCCTATAATAACTCAGCTGCCCCCTATTTATATACTCCCCCTATAATAACTCCGCTGCCCCTATTTATATACTCCCCCTATAATAACTCCACTGCCCCCTATTTATATACTCTCCCTATAATAACTCCGCTGCCCCTATATATATTGTATACTCCCCCTATAATAACTCCGCTGCCCCTTATTTATATACTCCCCCTATAATAACTCCGCTGCCCCCTATTTATATACTCCCCCTATAATAACTCCACTGCCCCCTATTTATATACTCTCCCTATAATAACTCCACTGCCCCCTATATATATTGTATACTCCCCCTATAATGACTCCGCTGCCCCTTATTTATATACTCCCCCTATAATAACTCCGCTGCCCCTTATTTATATACTCCCCCTGTAATAACTCCACTGCCCCCTATTTATATACTCCCCCTATAATAACTCCGCTGCCCCCTATTTATATACTCCCCGTATAATAACGCCGCTGCCCCCTATTTATATACTCCCCCTATAATAACTCCACTGCCCCCTATTTATATACTCCCCCTATAATAAATAGGTTTTAAGGCTATCCCAGCTTCAGTACAGGTGAATCTTTGACTGAGCCTCTCATTGAGCTACCTGTGCTGAAGCTGGGACTGATTGAGCCACCTGTGCTGAAGCAGGGATTGGTTGAGCCACCAGTGCTGAAGCAGGGATCGGTTGAGCCACCTGTGCTGAAGCTGGGATATCCTGAAAACCTGACCTATTGGGGGGTCTTGAGGACTGGAGTTGAGCCCCCTGTGTTGGAATTCAATGAAGTTTCACTGGTAGAAGTCAGCACTTTTCCATTAAAATGCCATCTTTTGATCCAGAACCAACCTGCACCATTTGATCCAATTGACCCAGTCAGTTGGAGACAGGGCTATGAGCTGAGGAGCCCATCCTCCTTAGACAACTAATTACAGTGGGGCGTTTCATGAGATAATTGTAAGTGACTGATGTTCCTTTTTGGAGAAAATCAGACAGTTATAAGTAGGGTCGCCAGGTGTCCAGTACTGAACCGGACTGTCCTGTATTTGGACACTATCCAGTAAAAACTTAGAGGTAATACTCGACATGTATGTGTATACCGGTATTACCTCTCTGGGCGTGTATGTGTATACCGGTATTACCTCTCTGGGCGTGTATGTGTATACCGGTATTACCTCTCTGGGCGTGTATGTGTATACCGATATTACCTCTCTGGGCGTGTATGTGTATACCGGTATTACCTCTCTGGACGTGTATGTGTATACCGGTATTACCTCTCTGGACGTGTATGTGTATACCGGTATTACCTCTCTGGGCGTGTCTGTGCATACCGGTATTACCTCTCTGGGCGTGTATGTGTATACCGGTATTACCTCTCTGGGCGTGTGTGTGTATACCGATATTACCTCTCTGGGCGTGTATGTGTATACCGGTATTACCTCTCTGGGCGTGTATGTGTATACCGGTATTACCTCTCTGGACGTGTATGTGTATACCGGTATTACTTCTCTGGGCGTGTATGTGGATACCGGTATTACCTCTCTGGGCGTGTATGTGTATACCGGTATTACCTCTCTGGGCGTGTGTGTGTATACCGATATTACCTCTCTGGGCGTGTATGTGTATACCGGTATTACCTCTCTGGGTGTGTTTGTTTATACCGGTATTACCTCTCTGGACGTGTATGTGTATGCCGATATTACCTCTCTGGGCGTGTATGTGTATACCGGTATTACCTCTCTGGGCGTGTATGTGTATACCGGTATTACCTCTTTGGACGTGTATGTGTATACCGGTATTACCTCTCTGGGCGTGTATGTGTATACCGGTATTACTTCTCTGGGCGTGTATGTGGATACCGGTATTACCTCTCTGGGCGTGTATGTGTATACCGGTATTACTTCTCTGGGCGTGTATGTGGATACCGGTATTACCTCTCTGGGGGTGTATGTGTATACCGGTATTACCTCTCTGGGCGTGTATGTGTATGCCGGTATTACCTCTCTGGGCGTGTATGTGTATACCGGTATTACCGCTCTGGGCGTGTATGTGTATGCCGGTATTACCTCTCTGGGCGTGTATGTGTATACCGGTATTACCTCTCTGGGCGTGTATGTGTATACTGGTATTACTTCTCTGGGCGTGTATGTGGATACCGGTATTACCTCTCTGGGGGTGTATGTGTATACTGGTATTACCTCTCTGGGTGTGTATGTATATACTGGTATTACCTCTCTGGGGGTGTATGTGTATGCCGGTATTACCTCTCTGGGCGTTTATGTGGATACCGGTATTACTTCTCTGGGCGTGTATGTGGATACCGGTATTATCTCTCTGGGCGTGTATGTGTATACCGGTATTATCTCTCTGGGCGTGTATGTGTATACCGGTATTACCTCTCTGGACGTGTATGTGTATACCGGTATTACCTCTCTGGGCGTGTATGTGTATACCGGTATTACCTCTCTGGGCGTGTATGTGGATACCGGTATTACCTCTCTGGGCGTGTATGTGTATACCGGTATTACCTCTCTGGGCGTGTATGTTTATACCGGTATTACCTCTCTGGGCGTGTATGTGTATACTGGTATTACCTCTCTGGACGTGTATGTGTATACCGGTATTACCTTTCTGGACGTGTATGTGTATACCGGTATTACCTCTCTGGGGGTGTATGTGTATACCGGTATTACCTCTCCGGACGTGTATGTGTATACAGGTATTACCTCTCTGGGCGTGTATGTGTATACCGGTATTACCTCTCTGGGCGTGTATGTGTATACCGGTATTACCTCTTTGGACGTGTATGTGTATACCGGTATTACCTCTCTGGGCGTGTATGTGTATACCGGTATTACTTCTCTGGGCGTGTATGTGGATACCGGTATTACCTCTCTGGGCGTGTATGTGTATACCGGTATTACTTCTCTGGGCGTGTATGTGGATACCGGTATTACCTCTCTGGGGGTGTATGTGTATACCGGTATTACCTCTCTGGGCGTGTATGTGTATGCCGGTATTACCTCTCTGGGCGTGTATGTGTATACCGGTATTACCGCTCTGGGCGTGTATGTGTATGCCGGTATTACCTCTCTGGGCGTGTATGTGTATACCGGTATTACCTCTCTGGGCGTGTATGTGTATACTGGTATTACTTCTCTGGGCGTGTATGTGGATACCGGTATTACCTCTCTGGGGGTGTATGTGTATACTGGTATTACCTCTCTGGGTGTGTATGTATATACTGGTATTACCTCTCTGGGGGTGTATGTGTATGCCGGTATTACCTCTCTGGGCGTGTATGTGGATACCGGTATTACTTCTCTGGGCGTGTATGTGGATACCGGTATTATCTCTCTGGGCGTGTATGTGTATACCGGTATTATCTCTCTGGGCGTGTATGTGTATACCGGTATTACCTCTCTGGACGTGTATGTGTATACCGGTATTACCTCTCTGGGCGTGTATGTGTATACCGGTATTACCTCTCTGGGCGTGTATGTGGATACCGGTATTACCTCTCTGGGCGTGTATGTGTATACCGGTATTACCTCTCTGGGCGTGTATGTTTATACCGGTATTACCTCTCTGGGCGTGTATGTGTATACTGGTATTACCTCTCTGGACGTGTATGTGTATACCGGTATTACCTCTCTGGACGTGTATGTGTATACCGGTATTACCTCTCTGGGGGTGTATGTGTATACCGGTATTACCTCTCCGGACGTGTATGTGTATACAGGTATTACCTCTCTGGGCGTGTATGTGTATACCGGTATTACCTCTCTGGGCGTGTATGTGTATACCGGTATTACCTCTCTGGACGTGTATGTGTATACCGGTATTACTTCTCTGGGCGTGTATGTGGATACCGGTATTACCTCTCTGGGCGTGTATGTGTATACCGGTATTACCTCTCTGGGCGTGTGTGTGTATACCGATATTACCTCTCTGGGCGTGTATGTGTATACCGGTATTACCTCTCTGGGTGTGTTTGTTTATACCGGTATTACCTCTCTGGACGTGTATGTGTATGCCGATATTACCTCTCTGGGCGTGTATGTGTATACCGGTATTACCTCTCTGGGCGTGTATGTGTATACCGGTATTACCTCTTTGGACGTGTATGTGTATACCGGTATTACCTCTCTGGGCGTGTATGTGTATACCGGTATTACTTCTCTGGGCGTGTATGTGGATACCGGTATTACCTCTCTGGGCGTGTATGTGTATACCGGTATTACTTCTCTGGGCGTGTATGTGGATACCGGTATTACCTCTCTGGGGGTGTATGTGTATACCGGTATTACCTCTCTGGGCGTGTATGTGTATGCCGGTATTACCTCTCTGGGCGTGTATGTGTATACCGGTATTACCGCTCTGGGCGTGTATGTGTATACCGGTATTACCTCTCTGGGCGTGTATGTGTATACCGGTATTACCTCTCTGGGCGTGTATGTGTATACTGGTATTACTTCTCTGGGCGTGTATGTGGATACCGGTATTACCTCTCTGGGGGTGTATGTGTATACTGGTATTACCTCTCTGGGTGTGTATGTATATACTGGTATTACCTCTCTGGGGGTGTATGTGTATGCCGGTATTACCTCTCTGGGCGTTTATGTGGATACCGGTATTACTTCTCTGGGCGTGTATGTGGATACCGGTATTATCTCTCTGGGCGTGTATGTGTATACCGGTATTATCTCTCTGGGCGTGTATGTGTATACCGGTATTACCTCTCTGGACGTGTATGTGTATACCGGTATTACCTCTCTGGGCGTGTATGTGTATACCGGTATTACCTCTCTGGGCGTGTATGTGGATACCGGTATTACCTCTCTGGGCGTGTATGTGTATACCGGTATTACCTCTCTGGGCGTGTATGTTTATACCGGTATTACCTCTCTGGGCGTGTATGTGTATACTGGTATTACCTCTCTGGACGTGTATGTGTATACCGGTATTACCTTTCTGGACGTGTATGTGTATACCGGTATTACCTCTCTGGGGGTGTATGTGTATACCGGTATTACCTCTCCGGACGTGTATGTGTATACAGGTATTACCTCTCTGGGCGTGTATGTGTATACCGGTATTACCTCTTTGGACGTGTATGTGTATACCGGTATTACCTCTCTGGGCGTGTATGTGTATACCGGTATTACTTCTCTGGGCGTGTATGTGGATACCGGTATTACCTCTCTGGGCGTGTATGTGTATACCGGTATTACTTCTCTGGGCGTGTATGTGGATACCGGTATTACCTCTCTGGGGGTGTATGTGTATACCGGTATTACCTCTCTGGGCGTGTATGTGTATGCCGGTATTACCTCTCTGGGCGTGTATGTGTATACCGGTATTACCGCTCTGGGCGTGTATGTGTATGCCGGTATTACCTCTCTGGGCGTGTATGTGTATACCGGTATTACCTCTCTGGGCGTGTATGTGTATACTGGTATTACTTCTCTGGGCGTGTATGTGGATACCGGTATTACCTCTCTGGGGGTGTATGTGTATACTGGTATTACCTCTCTGGGTGTGTATGTATATACTGGTATTACCTCTCTGGGGGTGTATGTGTATGCCGGTATTACCTCTCTGGGCGTGTATGTGGATACCGGTATTACTTCTCTGGGCGTGTATGTGGATACCGGTATTATCTCTCTGGGCGTGTATGTGTATACCGGTATTATCTCTCTGGGCGTGTATGTGTATACCGGTATTACCTCTCTGGACGTGTATGTGTATACCGGTATTACCTCTCTGGGCGTGTATGTGTATACCGGTATTACCTCTCTGGGCGTGTATGTTTATACCGGTATTACCTCTCTGGGCGTGTATGTGTATACTGGTATTACCTCTCTGGACGTGTATGTGTATACCGGTATTACCTCTCTGGACGTGTATGTGTATACCGGTATTACCTCTCTGGGGGTGTATGTGTATACCGGTATTACCTCTCCGGACGTGTATGTGTATACAGGTATTACCTCTCTGGGCGTGTATGTGTATACCGGTATTACCTCTCTGGGCGTGTATGTGTATACCGGTATTACCTCTCTGGACGTGTATGTGTATGCCGATATTACCTCTCTGGGCGTGTATGTGTATGCCGGTATTACCTCTCCGGACGTGTATGTGGATAGCGGTATTACCTCTCTGGGCGTGTATGTGTATACCAGTATTACCTCTCTGGGGGTGTATGTGTATACTGGTATTACCTCTCAGGGCATGTATGTGTAAACCATATTACCTCTTTGGGTGTGTATGTGTATACCGCTTTTACCTCTCTGGGCGTGTATGTGTATGCCGGTAATACCTCTCTGGGCGTGTATGTGTATACCGGTATTACCTCTCTGGGCGTGTATGTGGATACCGGTATTACCTCTCTGGGCGTGTATGTGTATACCGGTATTACCTCTCTGGGCGTGTATGTTTATACCGGTATTACCTCTCTGGGCGTGTATGTGTATACTGGTATTACCTCTCTGGACGTGTATGTGTATACCGGTATTACCTTTCTGGACGTGTATGTGTATACCGGTATTACCTCTCTGGGGGTGTATGTGTATACCGGTATTACCTCTCCGGACGTGTATGTGTATACAGGTATTACCTCTCTGGGCGTGTATGTGTATACCGGTATTACCTCTCTGGGCGTGTATGTGTATACCGGTATTACCTCTTTGGACGTGTATGTGTATACCGGTATTACCTCTCTGGGCGTGTATGTGTATACCGGTATTACTTCTCTGGGCGTGTATGTGGATACCGGTATTACCTCTCTGGGCGTGTATGTGTATACCGGTATTACTTCTCTGGGCGTGTATGTGGATACCGGTATTACCTCTCTGGGGGTGTATGTGTATACCGGTATTACCTCTCTGGGCGTGTATGTGTATGCCGGTATTACCTCTCTGGGCGTGTATGTGTATACCGGTATTACCGCTCTGGGCGTGTATGTGTATGCCGGTATTACCTCTCTGGGCGTGTATGTGTATACCGGTATTACCTCTCTGGGCGTGTATGTGTATACTGGTATTACTTCTCTGGGCGTGTATGTGGATACCGGTATTACCTCTCTGGGGGTGTATGTGTATACTGGTATTACCTCTCTGGGTGTGTATGTATATACTGGTATTACCTCTCTGGGGGTGTATGTGTATGCCGGTATTACCTCTCTGGGCGTGTATGTGGATACCGGTATTACTTCTCTGGGCGTGTATGTGGATACCGGTATTATCTCTCTGGGCGTGTATGTGTATACCGGTATTATCTCTCTGGGCGTGTATGTGTATACCGGTATTACCTCTCTGGACGTGTATGTGTATACCGGTATTACCTCTCTGGGCGTGTATGTGTATACCGGTATTACCTCTCTGGGCGTGTATGTGGATACCGGTATTACCTCTCTGGGCGTGTATGTGTATACCGGTATTACCTCTCTGGGCGTGTATGTTTATACCGGTATTACCTCTCTGGGCGTGTATGTGTATACTGGTATTACCTCTCTGGACGTGTATGTGTATACCGGTATTACCTCTCTGGACGTGTATGTGTATACCGGTATTACCTCTCTGGGGGTGTATGTGTATACCGGTATTACCTCTCCGGACGTGTATGTGTATACAGGTATTACCTCTCTGGGCGTGTATGTGTATACCGGTATTACCTCTCTGGGCGTGTATGTGTATACCGGTATTACCTCTCTGGACGTGTATGTGTATGCCGATATTACCTCTCTGGGCGTGTATGTGTATGCCGGTATTACCTCTCCGGACGTGTATGTGGATAGCGGTATTACCTCTCTGGGCGTGTATGTGTATACCAGTATTACCTCTCTGGGGGTGTATGTGTATACTGGTATTACCTCTCAGGGCATGTATGTGTAAACCATATTACCTCTTTGGGTGTGTATGTGTATACCGCTTTTACCTCTCTGGGCGTGTATGTGTATGCCGGTAATACCTCTCTGGGCGTGTATGTGTATACCGGTATTACCTCTCTGGGCGTGTATGTGGATACCGGTATTACCTCTCTGGGCGTGTATGTGTATACCGGTATTACCTCTCTGGGCGTGTATGTGGATACCGGTATTACCTCTCTGGGCATAGTGACATGACCGGCTTGGGGGGCACAGGATTTCCCCGAGCAAGGCTGTTACTAGGGGGCTGGGCAGCTTTCTCCATCCTGATTGGCTCCTGCGGGGTAAGGGAGCCAATCAGGAGGCGGTGTTATGAGCCTGGGGGTGAGGTCAAGGAGAGGAGGAAACAGCATGGAGTGGAGAGGGGTTTGTATGTGTCGAGTGCGTCGCACCTTTCTCCATTGTGTTCAGTATTTTGTGAGAATCCACCTGGCCGCCCTAGTTACAAGTATATACATTTTTCCTAAACCCCTAGGGTGTAATTCCCCATAGACCTCAATGGAGATTTTCTGGCCAAAAATGGTCAAACAGCCACTATGGCTTATTAAAAACAAAGCCCTTATAGAGGTTTAGCCTAGCCTACCGGCAGCTATTTCTTTCTCTGGGCCTTGCCTCTGGCAGTCCTGTTAGTGCAAGCAGTGGAAAGGTTAATTCCTTCCTTAGGCCTGTATGTGTATTTCAGCCTTGAATAATGTATCAGTATTCAAGGGCGGGCCTAGCAACTTCTGAGGATGTCAATCTGAGGGGTGGATATTGGTTGGAACACACCCTGTCTGTGTGTGGGCCAATCTGTATCCGGCTCTGGCTTGCTATGAGTCAGAGTTAGAGACACTCCCCAAAGATATACAAATTGTGACATCCTCCCAAATTAGTCAGTACAGTTCTGGAAGAATTGGAGTGAGCAGATAGAGAGAGAACAGTTTCTCCCTCCCACCCACGAGGGGTTGGGAGGGAGGGGAATTATGCTGCCTAAGTCAGGGCTCTGATTTAAGAGAGGAATGAAGGAGTGTCAGTAGGGGTCCATCCCCTGAATATCTACAGGGGATCCTTTCTTGCTGGAGGCACTGCACCAAGAGAGATCAAGGTAACCTGTCCTTCCTGTCCTGTTTTCTCCCTACACCACCACGGAGCGCTCAGCCCTCCTGTTACCTACAGGTCAAGAAACAGCACTAGAGTAGCTGAGAAAGCATACCCCCCCCCCAATCTCACTTAGGGGTGGGGGAAACAGGGCTACATTTGGAGGCGCTGCTGAGATAGAACTGCTCCCAGGACAGGACAGGTTTTTACAACAAGACAGGTTTTCAGAGACAGTGGACAATGCAGCAGTGTTTTGGGACTTTGTATGCAGCAGCAACAGCCAGGCTCAGAAAAGGGAATCTCTCCCTGAAGCTTCCCCAGGGAGGGGGTTACCCAAAAAGGACTTGCTACTCTGTGGGGCGACCCACTGGAGGCTATGTGCCTGGAGCATGGATACCCACATACACTCCATTACCAATAGGATTTGGGGCAACTATCTGATGCTTCACCAGTGATGTAGGAATTGTTGTCCAATAATCTTTTTTTGAACATCTGAGTGACCTTATGGGCAGAGCCAGTAGGGGGAGCTGTTTATCAAAAATAAACAATAAGTTGTACGTCTCCCCTGTAGCCCGATCTCAGGAGGTCACTGAAGGTAAATGGGTTCTTCGCTCAATGTCTGTGTAATACCCAGCCTGGGAAAATAATAATCACTACCAAAGGAAAGTATTCATCCCCCTTCTGAGTTGTGGGTGGGAAGAGGGAAGCGTGAAGCTGGCACATGTAAAGTTCCCAGGGGCTGTGATGTGACTAGCACATGTAATGTTCCAAGGGGCTGTGATGTGACTAGCACATGTAATGTTCCCAGGGGCTGTGATGTGACTAGCACATGTAATGTTCCCAGGGGCTGTGATGTGACTAGCACATGTAATGTTCCCAGGGGCTGTGATGTGACTAGCACATGTAATGTTCCAAGGGGCTGTGATGTGACTAGCACATGTAATGTTCCCAGGGGCTGTGATGTGACTTAGCACATGTAAAGTTCCCAGGGGCTGTGATGTGACTAGCACATGTAATGTTCCCAGGGGCTGTGATGTGACTAGCACATGTAATGTTCCCAGGGGCTGTGATGTGACTAGCACATGTAAAGTTCCCAGGGGCTGTGATGTGACTAGCACATGTAATGTTCCCAGGGGCTGTGATGTGACTAGCACATGTAATGTTCCCAGGGGCTGTGATGTGACTAGCACATGTAATGTTCCCAGGGGCTGTGATGTGACGAGCACATGTAATGTTCCCAGGGGCTGTGATGTGACTAGCACATGTAATTTTCCCAGGGGCTGTGATGTGACTAGCACATGTAATGTTCCCAGGGGCTGTGATGTGACTAGCACATGTAATTTTCCCAGGGGCTGTGATGTGACTAGCACATGTAATGTTCCCAGGGGCTGTGATGTGACTAGCACATGTAAAGTTCCCAGGGGCTGTGATGTGACTAGCACATGTAATGTTCCCAGGGGCTGTGATGTGACTAGCACATGTAATGTTCCCAGGGGCTGTGATGTGACTAGCACATGTAATGTTCCCAGGGGCTGTGATGTGACTAGAACATGTAATGTTCCCAGGGGCTGTGATGTGACTAGCACATGTAATGTTCCCAGGGGCTGTGATGTGACTAGCACATGTAATGTTCCCAGGGGCTGTGATGTGACTAGCACATGTAATGTTCCCAGGGGCTGTGATGTGACTAGCACATGTAATGTTCCCAGGGGCTGTGATGTGACTAGCACATGTAATGTTCCCAGGGGCTGTGATGTGACTAGCACATGTAAAGTTCCCAGGGGCTGTGATGTGACTAGCACATGTAAAGTTCCCAGGGGCTGTGATGTGACGAGCACATGTAATGTTCCCCAGGGGCTGTGATGTGACTAGCACATGTAAAGTTCCCAGGGGCTGTGATGTGACTAGCACATGTAATGTTCCCAGGGGCTGTGATGTGACTAGCACATGTAATGTTCCCAGGGGCTGTGATGTGACTAGCACATGTAATGTTCCCCAGGGGCTGTGATGTGACTAGCACATGTAATGTTCCCAGGGGCTGTGATGTGACTAGCACATGTAATGTTCCCAGGGGCTGTGATGTGACTAGCACATGTAATGTTCCCAGGGGCTGTGATGTGACTAGCACATGTAAAGTTCCCAGGGGCTGTGATGTGACTAGCACATGTAATGTTCCCAGGGGCTGTGATGTGACTAGCACATGTAATGTTCCCAGGGGCTGTGATGTGACTAGCACATGTAATGTTCACAGGGGCTGTGATGTGACTAGCACATGTAAAGTTCCCAGGGGCTGTGATGTGACTAGCACATGTAATGTTCCCAGGGGCTGTGATGTGACTAGCACATGTAAAGTTCCCAGGGGCTGTGATGTGACTAGCACATGTAATGTTCCCAGGGGCTGTGATGTGACTAGCACATGTAATGTTCCCAGGGGCTGTGATGTGACGAGCACATGTAATGTTCCCAGGGGCTGTGATGTGACTAGCACGTGTAAAGTTCCCCAGGGCTGTGATGTGACTAGCACATGTAATGTTCCCAGGGGCTGTGATGTGACTAGCACATGTAATGTTCCCAGGGGCTGTGATGTGACTAGCACATGTAATGTTCCCAGGGGCTGTGATGTGACTAGCACATGTAATGTTCCCAGGGGCTGTGATGTGACTAGCACATGTAATGTTCCCAGGGGCTGTGATGTGACTAGCACATGTAATGTTCCCAGGGGCTGTGATGTGACTAGCACATGTAATGTTCCCAGGGGCTGTGATGTGACCTAGCACATGTAATGTTCCCAGGGGCTGTGATGTGACTAGCACATGTAATGTTCCCAGGGGCTGTGATGTGACTAGCACATGTAATGTTCCCAGGGGCTGTGATGTGACTAGCACATGTAATGTTCCCAGGGGCTGTGATGTGACTAGCACATGTAATGTTCCCAGGGGCTGTGATGTGACTAGCACATGTAATGTTCCCAGGGGCTGTGATGTGACTAGCACATGTAATGTTCCCAGGGGCTGTGATGTGACGAGCACATGTAATGTTCCCCAGGGGCTGTGATGTGACTAGCACATGTAATGTTCCCAGGGGCTGTGATGTGACTAGCACATGTAATGTTCCCAGGGGCTGTGATGTGACTAGCACATGTAATGTTCCCAGGGGCTGTGATGTGACTAGCACATGTAATTTTCCCAGGGGCTGTGATGTGACTAGCACATGTAATGTTCCCAGGGGCTGTGATGTGACTAGCACATGTAAAGTTCCCAGGGGCTGTGATGTGACTAGCACATGTAATGTTCCCAGGGGCTGTGATGTGACTAGCACATGTAATGTTCCCAGGGGCTGTGATGTGACTAGCACATGTAATGTTCCCAGGGGCTGTGATGTGACTAGCACATGTAATGTTCCCAGGGGCTGTGATGTGACTAGCACATGTAATGTTCCCAGGGGCTGTGATGTGACTAGCACATGTAATGTTCCCAGGGGCTGTGATGTGACTAGCACATGTAATGTTCCCAGGGGCTGTGATGTGACTAGCACATGTAATGTTCCCCAGGGGCTGTGATGTGACGAGCACATGTAATGTTCCCAGGGGCTGTGATGTGACTAGCACATGTAATGTTCCCCAGGGGCTGTGATGTGACGAGCACATGTAATGTTCCCAGGGGCTGTGATGTGACTAGCACATGTAATGTTCCCCAGGGGCTGTGATGTGACGAGCACATGTAATGTTCCCAGGGGCTGTGATGTGACGAGCACATGTAATGTTCCCCAGGGCTGTGATGTGACTAGCACATGTAATGTTCCCAGGGGCTGTGATGTGACTAGCACATGTAATGTTCCCAGGGGCTGTGATGTGACTAGCACATGTAATGTTCCCAGGGGCTGTGATGTGACTAGCACATGTAAAGTTCCCAGGGGCTGTGATGTGACTAGCACATGTAATGTTCCCAGGGGCTGTGATGTGACTAGCACATGTAATGTTCCCAGGGGCTGTGATGTGACTAGCACATGTAAAGTTCCCAGGGGCTGTGATGTGACTAACACATGTAATGTTCCCAGGGGCTGTGATGTGACTAGCACATGTAATGTTCCCAGGGGCTGTGATGTGACTAGCACATGTAATGTTCCCAGGGGCTGTGATGTGACTAGAACATGTAATGTTCCCAGGGGCTGTGATGTGATGACTAGAACATGTGATGTGACCAGATCATTACATGACAAACTACTTCATTGAGTCCTCTTATCAATACTGTGCATTGCTTTATTTCAGTGCAACGCTCTCTTCTAGGGATATTCAGGAGCCCACATGCACACAGACTTCTACACACGTGTGTGCAGATACACTGACACGCACATGTATACACATACGTGTGCAGATACACTCAGAGACCTCTATTCACATTCATGTGCATATATAATCACACAAACTTCTACTTACATACATGTGCAGATACAGTCACACAGACTTCTACGTACATACATGTGCAGATACACTCACACGCACATTTATACACATACGTGTGCAGATACACTCAGAAACCTCCATTCACATACCTGTGCAGATATACGCACACAGACTTCTACGTACATATGTGTGCAGATACACGCACTCAGACTTCTACGTGCATACATGTGCAGATACAGTCACACAGACTTCTACGTACATACGTGTGCAGATACACGCACACAGACTTCTACGTGCATACATGTGCAGATACAGTCACACAGAGTTCTACGTGCATACATGTGCAGATACAGTCACACAGACGTCTACGTACATACATGTGCTGATACACTCACACTGAGTTCTACGTACATAGATGCGCTGATACACTCAC
>NC_134483.1:542003524-542053524 GCF_040206685.1 Ascaphus truei
ATCTGCTCATTCACAGAGGATGCCGCTCCGGTAGCAGCCATCTCCAGGAGCAAAAGCAATGCACTTGCCCCGGCAAGGGAGCCTTTGGTACCCCTGCCCATTGAGGATCTCACCGTCCCCCTGCATTTGGGACTAACAGCTCCAGAGGTCTCTGCGGAGACCAGGCAGGTAAGCCAGACAGAGTCGAGACAATTTATTGACCCATCTTTCAACTTTCCTGTTTCCCCATCACCCGTATTAGTGACTGAGGGAGAGTGGCCGGAGCTGGGAGCACAGTTCAGAGCGGCGGTGCGGTCCGATCCTGACTTAGAGGGCATGAAACTCTGGGCGTCCGAGTCTGCCTCTGAGAGTGGGTCGGACCGGTATCTTTGGCACCGTGACAGAGTATGGGCAGGTAGAAGACATCCAGTGGTACCCAGGTAGTATGGGCAGCAGTTACTGCAGGTAGCCCACTCCATTCCACTAGCGGGGCATCAGAGGATCACTCGCACTAGAGCCCGGGTATTACAACATTTCTATTGGCCGGGGGCATCCAGAGCAGTGGCAGACTTTTGCCGGTCCTGCGATGCCTGCCAGCGAGTAAGCAAGGTGGGTGACCGTGTGTAGGCTCCCCTGAACCCACTACTGGTAATTGGGGAACCCTTCCAGAGGGTAGCTATGAACATAGTGGGACCCCTGAAGATCCCTAGCTGGACCAGCAAGCACTACACACTCACGGTGGTGGATTTTGCCACCAGGTACCCCGAGGCTGTAGCACTAGCCACCATTGAGGCTAGCACAGTGGCTAAGGTATTGTGATTTTCTCTAGGGTAGGATTTTCTAGTGAGATTCAAGGGTCGCAATTCATGTCGGAATTTCTTCACTTTCTCTGGCATTCGTGCGGGGTGAAGCACCAGAGCACGACCCCTTACCACCAACGGACCATGTGAGCGGTTCAATGGTACCCTGAAGCAGATGCTTTTGGCATTTATAGAGGCTGAAAGGAAAGACTGAGAGACTCATCTGCAGCATTTGCTGTTCGCATACCGAGAGGTACCGCAAAAGCCCACTGGCTTCTCACCCCTCGAGCTTCTATATGGCCGCAGGGTCCGGGGACCGCTTGACTATTCCGTGAGGGATGGGAAGGGGAGACCACTGCTACTGATGCTTCTGTGCTTCAGTATGTAGTGGATCTCAGGGACCGGTTAGAACTGCTTATAGGGTTGGCACAGGCTAACCTCAAGGAGGCTCAGACCAAGCAGAAGACTTGGTATGACCAACGTGCCCGTAGCAGATCATTCATCCCTGGGCAGCAAGTGCTTTTTCTGAAGCCCACTCGGCAGAACAAACTTATGGCTGGCTGTGTTGGCCCGTATACGGTTCACCTGTGGAGGAACGAGTGCAACTATGTTGTACAGCTAGATGGAGAGACAGGGAGACATAGGTCTTATCACATTAATATGCTGAAAGAGTATTTTCAGAGTGTGGCATCGGTGATGACTATCTGTAGCCCACTGATGGGGGACCCGGCGAGCCAAGCTCTGCCTGACCTCCTAGGGGAAGCTAGGCAATGGGGCACAGGTAGAGATAGGGTCTAAGCTCAGTGCACCCCAGAGGGTGAGAGCTATGCTAGAGCAGCACAAGCTCCTGTTCACGGATAAGCCAGGTAGGACCCATATCACTGATCACCCGGTTCACACCGGGGATCAGAGACCTCTGCATAAGAATGCCTATCGGGTATCAGCAGAGGTGAAGGGCAGTATAGAGAGGGAGGTAGAAGAGATACTGGCCCTAGGAGTAATTGTCCCGTCTCAGAGCCCTTGGGCTTCTCCGGTAGCCCTCGTGCCCAAGAAGGACGGAACCACTCAGTTCTGTGTGGACTACCGGCAGCTCAATACTCAGACGGTGTCAGATGCTTATCCCATACCCCGAATGTATGAGCTATTAGATGAGCTTGCGGGTGCAAAGTATCTGACCACTATGGATTTGTCTAAAGGGTATTGGAAAATCCCTCTGACCCAGGAGGCACAGGAGAAGTCAGCATTCTTTACTGCGAGTGGCTTATATGAATTCTTTGTTATGCCATTCGGGATGAGGAATGCCCCGTCTACCTTCCAACGCCAGGTCAATAGGTTGCTGGAAGGGATGCAGAGTTTTGAAAGGGCACGCCTGGATGTCACCTCACCCAACTGAAGGTAGGAGATGTCATCTGATCTTGTATTTTCCTCAGTGGTCGGGTCTTGGCAGCGCCGACGTCTTCCTTGAGCGTGGGGCTCCTCCCATAGCCAAGACAATAGTCCTGGATTGGTGCAGACTTGTGTCTTCTCCCCTAGGTGCAACATAAAGCAGCGGTAGGATGGACCGAGGAGTGACTTGGCTCTGACTGAGCCAGTCACAGAGATGGGCGGTGTCAGGTTTTGCCGCCTAACCGGGTGCAACTACTTTTTGCAAAACTGGTAACTGGCTTGTGTAACCCACGCGGTACCATGATTTCGTCAGGGACACCATTTTGACTGCGAAATACTTGCCATGTACTCCGTTTTAACAACACAGCACTAGACCATAAAATAAAGGTACACAAGGTCCTTGGTGACGCCTCAGGGGCCCGTTCCTTGCATTCAACTTGTAGAGAAGTCCAGAATAAAGGTGTACAAGGTCCCCCAGCCTACAACTGAAAGGGGCCTTTCCCTTGTTGAAATGAAATGTGGGGTTCATGTTCCCTGGATGCTTTCCCACAGGGTGCACCCCAAAAATCACAGTCCAGGTACCCATAGTCCTTTGTTACACCGAAAGAGTTCTGGCCCAAGGGTTTCCTTATGGAGTAGCAGCTTGAAGGGTACACGCTCCCCGGATTTCCCGTCGGAGAACTCCCCAACATCTGATCGGTTATTGAATGAAAGGTACACGCTCCCTGGAAACATATCCTCAGGGTGCTCCCCACCTTGCTTAGTACGTCGTGCACAGGGTTCTTTCGGTACACTGAAAGACTGTCCTATTCCTGTCTTGCATCCTTGATGAAGGGTACATGCTCCCCGGATTTCCCGACGGGGTACGTCCCAACTCAGTATATCCTTGGTAAGGGTCTAGCCAGCCCCCTCCCAGGTTTCACATCAGGGAGAGGCTCCCCCCTTCCTTAACGCACGCGGATGGGTGCCCGGGGTCCCTGGGGTAGCATCAAGCACCCGGCCCTGGCCTCTTTAACTGTTGCTGGCTGCAAAGTCTCTGAAAGCCTGCCCTGTGCAGCATCTCAGCAGCGCCTCCATTTGTAGCCCTGCTTCCCCCCCTCTCTGGAAACGTATTGCTGTTACTGATGTCTGTTGTGCGGTCATACCTGTGAGGGTCCAGGACAGCTGTGTCCGTGATGTTGTGGGGTAACAGGACAGGCTTTCGGTGATCCTTAGGTTCTTTCCATGTAGTGACAGTGCCTCCAGTCACAGAAGGATGCAGTATAACTGCAGGGAGTCCCTACCATGACAGGCTTACTCCTATACTTCAGGCTAATAGACTGCAACTCAGGCAGAAGTATGTAAACGGGATCTTTATTTATAGCAACCACTGCAGGATGGTATAACAGCGTTGTATATGGTAGAGTAGGGGTTTCAGGCCCTTGGATTGTGCTGGCCAGCAGATAATTTATTTTTTATTTATTTATTTATAAAAATATTTTACCAGGAAGTAATACATTGAGAGTTACCTCTCGTTTTCAAGTATGTCCTGGGCACAGAGTAAAACAAAATAATACATGATTACAAATACAGTTACATAAATGAACAGGGTATACATTATATACAAGACATTGCGTGCACAGTTAAAGAAAATATATATTATGAGCGTATGATGTGATAATGTGATGAGGCCTTGTGCTAAGCAAAGATCTTGGCTCCTCCACCCATGAGCGGCTGAAGGGAACACCAACACACACACTTCTCTCCCCAGGAGGGACGGAGGAGAACTGAGTCCCATAATTTAGAACATCCTCCCTAATGTAAAAGGTGAGGGCACAGGGTCTGCACCATGATAGGCTACTACACAGACCCAGTGTCACCACCTCTCCTGCCACTCAGGGAGGCTGCGTGAGGGGGGGCAAACCCCACAGGATAGCATGTCACTGTCTTTACCTAGGAGAACTTATGTGACAGGGGGGCAGAAAGGTAGCTGGGCCAGCCATGGCGCTATATATATATATAAATTAAAACCACTGTGTGATGTAAGCAACAAACTCACCCTGCCCCCTGGCAGGTACCTCACCTGTGTGCTATGGACATGTGACTGGTGATGGCCATAATAGCAGCCAATGACAAAGGCTGTGAAGGGGCAGCCATGACAGGTGGAGGCAGAGGTGCACAAGCCTGAATGCCTTCAGGCTCAATCGAGAGTGATCCAGGGTCAGTCTCAGTCCCGCTGAGAGAGAGAGAAAGCAGAGATCCACTGGAGGGAGAGCAGTACCTGGTGCAGCAAGGCCCAGCAGATCCACACCGGAGAGTGCACAGTGTCGATCGCCGTCGGAGGGGACACTCAATGCCCGCAGTTAACAGTGGTACCGAAGCGCCTTTGTGAAGTACAGGCCTGCTACATGTTGGTGCATTAAGAACTCCCTTTCCAGGTATCTAGAGACTGCACAAGTGTCAGATATCACACCTGAACAGGGAGGTGTGCACAATCAACTCCTGATGGAGCAGGGGAAAATGACAGGAATCTGTCAGAGAAGGGGAGCTAGGTTTTTTTCCCAGGAGGGTAGAAAGACCTCTCCCAGCCAGCAGAGAGCCTGGCTGTTATGGACCCTAGGACTGAAGAAAGCAGGCATGTGGGGTCCAGCTGGCAATCACACCCAGGATAAAGATTGCTCCCCAGAACCAGCGTTCCTGAAGGAGTGAAGGAGCGACATGGAGACCCTGTGAAGGAATCCCTACAACAATGTCAGATAAGACTTTCACTATTGTACTTTCTAAATACTGTTTTATATGTTTTTGGCTGGGAACCAGGTTAGTTAGCCAGCGCTCTTAGCTAGGGATCTGCATGTTTATTTAGTCTCCTAACATGGAGTAGGTGTTTATACAAAAAGGATTATAAATGGCACACCACTGTTTAAAGAAGTTAAGGCATTTGCTTTTGGTGCTCACCTTCAGTTGATCCTGGCATCCCAAGGCAAGAGAAAAAAGAAGGAGCGCACAAAATTGGTGGTGTCAAAGGACTACCAAATGTATTAATGCATCAGAGCGTAATGTAGTAACGTTTCAGGACAGAAGTCCCTTCCTCAGACCAAACACCTACTGTGGAGTAGGTGTTTATTTTATTATTTTGTGTTTTGCCTTAAAGGGGCAGTAGCCCCAATGTTTTGGTTGCTGTTTGGTGGCAAATAAACCCAATCCAGGTAAGGTTCACCCTCAGTCTGTGTGTCTATCTGCCCTCGCCTACAAGGCCGCTCCATCACAAGCTCCCACAGTGTGCTGGCACCATCATATAGGTCCATATACCCAGGATTGGGTGGCCATCTTCTAACTGACACTGACACGCACCTGCACAGCGTTATTAAGTATTATAATATATGTATGCTGTATGATGGGTATAGTGATCCATTGCTGTGGATCACAATGTCCTTATGACTGGGTAACAATGATATAAAAGCAGTTGTACCGCACACTCTGTGTACTTATTTACCGCTGTCTGACCGAAGGCCACGTGTGCCATACCAAAAGCAATAAAGAACTTGAGCCACCACCTCAGCACCAGGTGTCAGTCTGGGGCATAGTAGTAAGAGGGGTTACATGTGTATATATATACCTTGAGAAAGGTCCCGTGTGGAGGACCGAAACGTTGGTTACTATGTCTCACTAAATACAAAACTTTTTTTGACAACTTTGTGGAGTGCTGCCTCTGATATTCGCTCAAACGGTATCGTATTGCTTATATATATATACTGAGACTGAGGAAAAAAGAGAGATCCAGCGCTCCACAGATTTCAAGATAAATGAATTTATTGTGCCACGACGTTTCGACCAACAGGTCTTTTTCAAGTGATTAGGCATACTCAAATGAGGATCTACCTAGTATATATACACTCTACCATTAATATAACAAGTGAAAACAGTTAAATAATCACTCCAGCTGCTCCCAATCCACTTCCCCTGGTCAGTGCTACCTTCATGCATAGCCATAATAGTCCATGAGAGTCTATTTCCGTTTTTTTTGTCCACTTCCGGTTTTTGCGTTCCAGTGACATCACGATCCTCTTCTGCGCATGCGCATGCGTTCCAGCGTCGTCATCGTCTCCCCGTCAGCCTGCTGTGACGTCAGTCTTCTTGCCTGGATTGATTATCCTTCCCTCGTGATGCTGTGGGGGCTGTATATTCGCTCTATGACCTGTAAGCCTTCATTCCTTCTGCATCGCAATGTGGGAGGTACTCCTGCGTCCTGCGTCATCATTGGCATCTTGTTGTCCTCTTTAGCTAGGAAGGATAATCAATCCAGGCAAGAAGACTGACGTCACAGCAGGCCGACGGGGAGACGATGACGACGCTGGGACGCATGCGCATGCGCAGAAGAGGATCGTGATGTCACTGGAACGCAAAAACCGGAAGTGGACAAAAAAAACGGAAATAGACTCTCATGGACTATTATGGCTATGCATGAAGGTAGCACTGATCAGGGTAAGCGGATTGGGAGCAGCTGGGGTGATTATTTAACTGTTTTCACTTGTTATAGTAATGTTAGAGGGTATATATACTAGGTAGATCCTCATTTGAGTATGCCTAATCACTTGAAAAAGACCTGTTGGTTGAAACGTTGTGTGGCACAATAAATTCATTTATCTTGAAATCCGTGGAGCGCTGGATCTCTCTTTTTTCCTCAGTGTACATTGGAATTTGCCTGGCAGGTACTTCCTTGAACCAGCAGCACCGGTAAACTGTATGTATTTATTTATATTGTGGTGTGCAGCCTTAAACCCCCTTTACATTACACCACTGAGACTGGCATGCTGCCCGGGTGCATTTAATGCCAAAAGATTAGAAATAAAGGAAAATACTGTAGTAGCAGGTACTGCAGGACTTGTTGAAAAATATTTATTACAAAAGGTCAACGTTTCGGCTCCCCAAGGAGCGTAATCCAGAAGGCTGAGGACGTGATCATGTGGTCACACTGTGACTGTGAAGTCATCCCGTAGCGCTGACAATGAAACCTCTTGCTATACTGGTCTACACCTCTAACATGAGCAGGGGAAGCGTGTTCCACGCCAGGAGGATGTGAGCCAATGTAATCCTTTCCCCCCGATCCCCCCGTATCCACGGTGGATTTGGCTGCTGTTGCAGTGATAGAGAGGTCGCTGAGGTGGACTCCCCTGTTTACATCCACTGCTCAGGACTGGAGGCCCAGACATTTCTCCTCTTGATCTCAAGAAACTAGCACTTTGTGCTGAAACTGCGCCTTGTCACCTGACATCTTGTGAGTGGGCATTTGTCACTTTTATACACTGTGGCAATTGTATTTAATTTATTGCACTATGGAGTGTGTGTGTATTCACTATTTTGACTTAAAAGTTTAAGTATCAAACCCCCAAACTCGAACTACATTGTTATTAGCAGGAGATTTAAACATGATAGCAATGCCGGAACTAGATAGACCGGAACAAACCCCTCAGGGACTCCACATCCCCGTGTCACGGAAAAGAATGCCAGAGAATTTAGACAGATAATGAAGGAGTTCTCCCTGACAGACATTTGGAGGGCCCAGCACCAGGGGCAGCGGGACTACTCCTATTTCTCCCCCCCACACCAAACCTACTCAAGGATTGATTATTTTCTGGATACTAAAGACATCTTCCAGGCAACCTCCCAGTCAGACATAGGATCAATATCTTGGTCGGATCACGCCCCGGTCTCGCTGACACTCTCCCTCCCCTTCTATAGAACTAACCAATATAATTGGAAACTGAATGATTCTCTGTTAAATCAAGTAGATGTAGAAATAGAGATTAAACAAAAACTCAGAGAATACTTCACGCTGAATAAGGGCTCTGTAGAGTCACCAGAAATGTTATGGGAAGCCCATAAGGCGACAATCAGAGGGAATATCATCTCCATAGCATCACATAAGAAAAAAATAAAGCAAAAACTCTATAATGAGCTAGTGGAGAAAGTCCAACTTTTGGAGCAGAAACATAAAACTAATCCCTCGAAAAAACTATTCAAATTGCTAGATAAAACTAGATCTGAACTTAAGCAGACCCAAATGGATGAAGTGGAGAGGGCGTTACGGTGGACCTAACAAAAATATTATGATAAAGGTAATAAAGCCGACCGATTACTCGCCTCCAAATTGCGCGGTATGAGAGCTAAATCCCAAATAACAGCTATTTTGACAAAATCAGGTACGAAGACACATTGTGAGACGCAAATAGCGAACGAATTTTCGGACTATTATAACAAATTATATAACCTAAATTTTCCCAAAAATAAATCATCAGATGCAGAGGCTATCTATACATACTTGGAAGCGTGTAAACTTCCGACACTTTCGGAAAGTAACCTCTCAGACCTAAATAAAGAAATCTCCCTAGAAGAATTGATAGATGCAATTGCCCAATTAAAACCCAACAAAACGCCAGGCCCAGATGGATTCTCCAATCAATACTACAAAAAATTTAAGGCGGTCCTGGCCCCGTACAGTATCTACTCGATATGTTTAATGCGTTTCTGGAAGGAACAGTCATCCCACCATCTATGTCTAAAGCTAATTTAGCAATCATACCAAAGGAGGGGAGAGAAGAATATGGTTAGGAAGAATAGCCACGATCAAAATGAATATCCTACCAAGGCTCCTGTATTACTGCTGCGGCACAGTTTATTCGAGCATTTGCCCGTTCTGTGCCGCAGCAGTAGCCTGGCGCGCGCCCGAGTGTGACGGGCGCGCGCCGAAGCAGCGGAAGAGCGCCCTCCGATCGGGGCGCTCTCCCTACCGCTGCCGGGTCCGCCGGGTCCCCCGGAACCCCCTGCCGCTGTCCCGCGATCGCGGGACACCAGGGCTCCCTCGGGGAGCCCCTGGACACGCGTGCAGGGGGCGCACGCTCCCGATGACGCGTGACCGCGCGTCTATGACGCGCGGCACGCCGAGGGGCGGCCACTAGCAAGCCGGGAGATTTCCCGGCTTGCGGTACCGACCACACTTCAATAAAGTGTGTCGGTAGTGTATTTCCAGACTCTTCCTATAGATATTCCAATGCCGGAGCTTAAAAACATACAAAACAGAATTTTCCAATTTATCTGGCAAAATAAAAGACCCAGGGTAGCTAGATCTATTATGCTAGCCCCAAAAGATTGCGGAGGCTTGGCAGTCCCGGATATCATTAAATACTATTTGGCGGCCCAACTCAAACAAGCAATAATTTGGAACAATGATTCAGCCACCAGTTGCTGGGTGGGACTTGAGTCTACCTATACAAGACTTCTCTCTCTCCCGGCTGCTATGTGGACCGAGAGGGGAGGAGAGACCTTCTTGGAAACATTAAAACTGGGAGCAATGAAATGTACATGGCGGATATGGTCTAGAAATAAAAATAAATATGGTCTGACAGCCAGTCCAACACTACAAACCCCTATATTCCATAACCCTGAATTCTCCCCAGGCTGGCTCCCACAGAGACTCAATAAATTTAAGACGTTAAAGCTGATGGTAGCTGACGACTTTGTAGATAATGGTATAATTCTACCACTCCAGGCGCTGGAGAAGAAACACAAAATCATAAATATACCAGTGTTTGGTTACCTCCAAATTAAGCATTACCTGCAATCAGTCTCCAAAGATTCGGCATTCAAAGATTTAACAAATTTTGAAAGACTGTGTAGGAAAGGATATTACTGTAAAGGGCTGATTTCGGAGATATATCTGGGTCTGGCGCGATCAGCGGGTTGTTCCCAACATAGCTATATGATCAAATGGGCAGAAGATTTGAATACAGAGATCGATAGAGAAGACTGGGAGGACATTTGGGAGGTAGCTGCAAAAACGTCAATATGTACCACTATCAAAGAGAATATTTATAAAATTCTATTTCATTGGTACCTAACCCCGAGCAGGCTGGCTAAGATCTTCCCCGGGTTCCCGGATTTGTGCTGGAGGGGATGCGGGCAAAAAGGAGATATGGTTCATATTTGGTGGAGTTGCCCAAAAATTCAGGTATTCTGGGTCATGATACAAAGATTGATCAGAGAGTACATGGGGGTGGAGGTTGAGGTGGAACCGCTGACCATGGTGCTGGCCAAACCAATAGATGAATTAGGAACGGCAGAAAGTAAGATGATCACTCATGTAATGACAGCTGCCCGCTGTGTTATTGCGGCTGCCTGGAAAAAGGTAAATGTGCCCTCTAGGCAGACTGTCTTACGGAGACTAAGGGAAATAAAGATGATGGAGCTCCTCACAGCACAGTTGAACCAGAAAACTGACAAATTTCACAAAATTTGGGAAATATGGCCAGGAAACTAGGGACCCCATATAAATAAATACAGAAATACCAGACAAATGGGCTCGTCCTACCCCCCCCCCCCTTTTTCCACCCCTCCCACCCTTCTTTTTCTTCTTTTCTACGTTCTTCTCTTTCCTTTGTTAAGCTCATGAGAGACGCGTGTTATATCAATTATTTTATTTCAGATGACGAACTGTTAATGCTCTTTGTTGTATGGACAAGTGACACTGTTAAAACATCATATGTATTCCAAGACTATATATTTGTTATGTCTCTCTAAAACAATAAAAATAAATTGAAACAAAAAAAGTTTAAGTATCTTAAAGGATTAACACTATGTGCTTGGAGGGTGAAACGCCCCTCCCCCATCACATGGAACAGCGTTACTAGGCAGAAACCTAGCCACGCCCACCTTTTTAGAAGGTTATTAGCCTGTCACCTGGTATGGGATGACTTTGCAGAATCCAAGACACTCCCCCTGTAGGCATGGTAACCAGTGATGTCACCAGTAGGTATATATAGTGAAGCTAGAAGATTTTAGATTCAGGACCCAGGAGGAGACACAGAGGAGGGATCTCATGGTACATAGTGTAAGTCGTGTGTGGAAAAAGGTGGACCTTAAGCGCACAGGAGAGACAGAAAACGAGACAGACCATAGTGTACTCTGCAGATTGTAGAAGCAAAATCTTGCTATAAAAATCTGCACTTACAAGATAGCAGTTCGAAACAGACAAAAGGATGGAATCTTAGCTGCCTCTGTTATTTTCAGTAGAATCCACTTTGCCAAGTTCGGCGCCTCATCCGAGATCCAACGACTAGGTTCAGACAGACTCAGAAGCTTGACTCGGCTCGGCTCCCTGAGAAAGTGTTAGATAAGGAAAGAGAAGGATGTGCAAAGATATAAACAATTTAATAATCTAAAAGCACATAAAAAAGATACAGTATGTCTGCCAACGTAACACTGCGCACGTCACAACGAATTTTCCAAGACGCCTTGATCACTCCGTAAAGAGTCCTGCAAACAGCCTTCCTCTCCACCAGCCTCACAATACACCCTGGGTTACACCGGCACATTAGAGTCCTTGGCGATGCAAAAAGATGACCCTTGTCCTCCGCCGGTATCTCCGTGCTCCCGGATTACCTCCGGGTACCGTGTGGATTGCACGCACGTCTCGCGAGACTTCCGTGAGATAATCGCGGCTTCTCTGTAGTGACGGCTGCAGATTCCTTAGAGAATACTCCACACGAACTCCACATCCACGTCCTCCGCCCTACTAGTTTCGCCTATTAGGCTTCATCAGGGGCACGTCTTGGAGCTGCTCACACTTTCCCTATTTATACCCTATCTGATAAGGAAATGGGCAACCATACAGAAAATGGCACAACTTCTGCAATACTGAGAAGGAAAAGTACAAATTGAATAAAGGAACCCCTCCAATTCTATACATACATAGAATGTAACATCATGATTTTGTCGTACATCTTGATTAAACAGTCAATTGATTCATCAAGACTAAAACTGAATAAAATCAACAGGACTAAGATGACACTGGCACCTCGTGTATTAAGGACTCTAAACTACTGTAAATGGTAAAAAGGATACTAGATCAATTTCCAAATTGAGTCCTAAGGGTGCTAGGGTCTTTAACTTAAAAATCCAGGTTGTTTCCAACCTATTGATTGATAAAATCCTATCTCCACCACGATACCTGTATTGTGACAAATCTATTCCAAAAAACCTTATGCCTGTCGGATCGCAATTATGACATAACTTGAAATGATTGGAGACTCTGTGAGTCTCCAACCCTGATCTGATATTCCTAATATGTTGTGACATGCGAGTTTTGAATTTTCTTTTGGTCCTGCCAACGTAATATTGTTTACAGGGACAAATCAAAAGATGCACAACAAACGTTCAATCGTATGATATATGATCTTTAATCTTGTATTTATGATCTCCTTCGTGGGACTCAAAATCCTTAACAGAACCGGTTATTGTTGTGTAAATTCTGCAACTAATACATCTATTGCACTTATAAAAACCCCAATGGCTTTGTCATTGATGTCAACCAGTTGGAATTACTATTGATACTCTTAATCTGACTAGGGGCTATTTGATTTTTAATATTCCTAATTTAAATGAAAGTAATTTTGGGTTGTCTTGGTTATAGATCCTTTAAAACTGGGTCTTTGATCAAAATTTCCCAGTGTTTCATTAGTATTTTTTTTTATCTCGTTTGCTTGACTTCTGTATTGAGTAAAAAATGTAAGCTCACTGTGGTTAGTTGCATCTGCCATAGGCGTGCTATTGTATTTTATTAGCTCAGACCTAACTGCGGTTCTTGATTTGTCATAGCATTATCTATGATACTACTTTTATATTCTTTCTCTCTGAATTTGTTTTTCAACATTTCAGCTTGTTGCTCAAAAACTTCCAATTTGGAACAGTTTCGGCTCAATCGACGAAACTATCCATAAGGTGCGTGTACTGACGGATCCGTGTGGTTGATTTAATGTGCTGGTTGGTTAAAGTGTGTGCAGTTAGAACCAGAAGGAAAGGGAAGTACTGGGTATACTAGCAGGGGTGGCTGTTTTTGGGGCGTGTGCAGTGGGTTAATTTATTTTTAAAGTGTGCTGTAATTTGAAGCCTGTAACTTTTTCCCCCCCTTTCTCCTGCCTGAGGCAGAGTAGGTGTGGTTAGTTAATTGGCTGGCCTAACACACCTGCAGTGGGTGGGGTTAGTTAATTGATAACCTAACACACCAGGTGGGTCTCCCTATTTAAACAGAGGCTTCTAACGAATCCTGAGCTTGCGTGTACTGACTGATCTGTGTGGTTGATTTGAAGTGCTGGTTGTTTAAAGTGTCTGCAGTTAGAACCAGAAGCAGTGCTGGTTGTTTAAAGTGTGTGCAGTTAGAACTAGAAGCAGTGCTGGATGTTTAAAGTGTGTGCAGTTAGAACCAGAAGCAGTGTGAACAAGGAAACGGTTAAACAGAGTATAGTATAGTGAAGTACAGTTTACTGTTAGTACTTCTAAACTTCATAGATGCTAGAATGAGCAGGATTGAAAATGCCACTCAATGCACATGTTGCCACATGTATGTGCACTTGGAGCAGCTGTTCCAAGGAGCATACCGTTGTGAGAGGTGTGAGCAGGTGGTCTCTTTAGAATCAGAGATTGCTGATCTGAAGAGGCAACTTGCAATATTGAGGGACATTGGCAATCTTGAAAGGGAATTAGAGCTCACTGAGCAGGCCCTTGCTTCGACTAGTGGTGCAGATGGTGGCGCTGTTAGTGAGGAGCAGGTAGGTAGCTTGGTTGCTGTTAGTGAGGAGCAGGTAGGTAGCTATGTGACAGTTAGAAGGGGAAGCAATAGGGAGAGGCAGGTCGTTTCTGAGCTGACACATCCCAATAGATTTGCCATGTTGAGTGAAGATATTGGGAATGTCGGGGCAGAAATGGCAAGGCTGGGGGAGACTAATTCCTCTAGCAGCCAGGGGAATAGTTCCTCCAGCACAGTGGGGACTCAGGATGCTCAGATACAAAGAAAGATAGTGGTGGTAGGGGTCTCCATTATTAGGAAGGTAGATAGGGCAATCTGTTGCCGGGACCGCAAGAGCCGAACAGTTTGTTGTCTCCCGGGTGCTCGGGTTTGGCACATTGCGGATCGGGTAGACAGATTGTTGGGGGGTGGGGGGGTTGGGATTGACCCGGCAGTCTTGGTACACGTTGGCACCAATGACAAAGTTAGAGAAAGATGGAGGGTCCTAAAAAATGATTACAGGGATCTAGGCCAAAAGCTTAAGGCAAGGACCTCCAAGGTTGTATTTTCTGAAATACTAACAGTGCCATGCGCTACCGCAGGGAGACAGTCAGAGATTAGGGAGGTTAATGCATGGCTAAGAAAGTGGAGCAGGAAGGAGGGGTTTGGGTTTTTAGAGCACTGGCACTCCTTTTCTGAGAGGTGCCATCTATATTCTAGGGACGGATTGCACCTCAATGAAGAAGGATCTTCTGTGCTAGTGAAAGGAATCCACTCCTCAGTTTACTGTTTACCTTGCCTTACAGACTTGTGCAGTCCTGGAACACTTCCCCTGATATTTACTGCAGCCTGGATTCACTCATTAAAGCAATACTGTCACACGCCTCTTCTGCTATTGGTTCACTGACCTTTAAGTACTGCCTTCCCACAATGCTCCCTGCCGAGCATAGTCCTTCCTGGATGTCTAGTGTTCTGCCACAAGCCCGAAGGCATGGCTCTGTTGTGTACTATCTCTCTAGTTCTATGCACTAGTTCACGCAGAGTTCTGTTCCTGTTTCCTGTGCTGAAGCGGAGTACTCTCCTTGTTTACTTCGGCTCCTTGTTTCCTGAGACCGGCTGCTAGTGTCACGCAGCGGTCTGTTCCTGTCTCCTGTGCTGAAGCGGAGGTTTCCCCAGTGTTGTCTTCAGCTCCCTGGTTCCTGGGGCCTGCTGCTCATTCTCTATTGCAGAGGCCGTGTCCTGGTTCCTGCGCTGAAGCGGATGATTCTCCAGCCCGCTCAGGACTCTTGCGCTGAAGCACTGGTTTACCAGTGCAGCCAGGCGGTGTGCCCACTCTGGTCTGCCTATCCTTTCCTGAGACCAGTACCATGGGCCATGGTCGCCGCACGCGCAGAGGCCACCCCCGCGCTCACGCTCCTAAGCTGAAGCGGGGAACTCCTGACTACCTGTTGCCGAACTCCTGCTTGAACAATGTAAACCCTGATGTCTCCGATCCTGACTCTGGCTTGTCCACTGACGATGCTGCCTTCTCCAGTCCCGACCCTGCTACGTACGACTACGAACTGCGCAATCCGGATCAGCCTGCGCGGTCTAAGGTCGGTGCTTTTACAACCCCACCTCAGCCACGCGGTCCGACCCAGGTTTGTGGCGAGCACAACCCTGACAGCTAGGGGGGAGAATGCTAAAAAGGTTGGAGGAGATTTTAAACTAGGATGGACGGGGGGGGATGAAACAGATAATGAACTAAATGGAATAGAGGAGGATACAAGGTGGTATGGAGGTAGAATGGGGGCAAGTGCAAGTTTGACAAGCAGCGAGACAACCATAGTAAATACAGATAATACTAGAAAACTTCTAAAGACTAAACCAAGTGGGCGCAGAAAGGAAGGAGCAGATAAGATAATAGTACAGGCTGAAAAAAACCTTAAACGCATGCTTGCTAATGCAAGAAGCCTGACAGATAACATGGGGGAGCTTGAATTAATAGCTGCAAGGGAGCAGTATGATATCATAGGCATTACTGAAACATGGTGGGATGAAACTCATGACTGGACTGTTAATTTAGAGGGTTATTCCTTTTTTCGGAAGGATCGAACAAATAGAAGGGGAGGTGGAGTATGTTTATATTTTTTATTTATTTATTTATAAAATATTTTACCAGGAAGTAATACATTGAGAGTTACCTCTCGTTTTCAAGTATGTCCTGGGCACAGAGTAAAACAAAATAATACATAGTTACAAATACAGTTACATAAATGAACAGGGTATACATTATATACAAGACATTGCGTGCACAGTTAAAGAAAATATATATTATGAGCGTATGAAACAGTTACAGACCAGATTAAAGTGTGAGACAGCTTTAGATTTGAAAGAACTTAAGCTGGTGGTGGATATGAGAGTCTCTGGTAGGTTGTTCCAGTTTTGGGGTGCACGGAAGGAGAAGGAGGAACGTCCGGATACTTTGTTGAGTCTTGGGACCATGAATAGTCTTTTGGAGTCTGATCTCAGGTGATAGGTGCTGCATGTGGTAGGGGTGAGGAGCTTGTTCAGGTAGCTGGGTAGCTTGCCCAGAAAGTATTTGAGGGTGAGACAGGAAAGGTGAACTTTGCGCCTATGTTAAACCGGATCTAAAACCTATTATAAGGGATGATGTTTATGAAGGGAATGATGAAAATGTGGAGACTTTGTGGATAGAAATTAGCAGTGGAGGTAAAAGTATTAAGAAAATGTTTGTGGGAATATGCTATAAACCACCAAATATCTGCGAGATTGAGGAAGCTAAAATACTTTTGCAAATGGAAAAGGCATCAAAACTGGGTCATGTTTGCATAATGGGGGATTTTAATTATCCAGACATAGACTGGGGCAATGATTAGCGTTACAACAAAAGGAAACAGGTTTTTGGGTGTGCTTAAAGACAATTGTATGACCCAAATTATTGAGGAACCAACCAGGAGAGGGGCAATACTGGATTTGGTCATATCAAACAATGTAGAAGTAATAACAAATATTCAAGTCCTGGAACATTTGGGTAACAGTGATCATAGCATGGTCTCATTTGAAATAAATGATCAAAAAATAGATTTCTTGGGTTCAACAAAGACCTTAAACTTTATAAAGGCAGATTTTAATAAACTGAGGTCTAATCTAGTAGTAATACAATGGGATGATGTTTTTGCAGGGAAAAATATAGAAGATAAATGGTCTGTCTTTAAAACATTGTTAGAAAAGCACACTTATCAGTGTATACTCTTGGGTAATAAGTATAAAAGAAACAAGTCAAAACCAATGTGGCTAAATAAACAGGTAGGGGAGGAAATGGACACGAAGAGGAAGGCGTTTAGATTCTTTATGTCAGAAGGGACGGAGACATCGTATCAGAATTATAAGGAATGTAACAAAAATTGCAAAAGGGCAATCAAATTAGCAAAAATGGATAATGAAAAAAGGATTGCAATAGAAAGTAAGATCAACCCTAAAAAGTTCTTTAAGTACCTTAATAACAAAAAAATTAGAAAAGAAAATATAGGACCCTTTCAGTGTGAGATGGGTAGGCAGATTATTGGAGATAAGGAAAAAGCTGAGGTATTAAACAAATTCTTTGCCTCTGTGTTTACCAGGGAAGAATCAAGTTCAATAGTAGTGCCGCAGAAGGAAGCCATAACCTCCATATTAATGAACAATTGGTTAACTAAGGAAGAAGTTCATAAGCGACTTGAAAAATTTAAAGTAAATAAGGCACCTGGCCCTGATGGCATACATCCAAGAGTTCTCAAGGAGTTAAGCTCAGTAATAGCAAAACCATTATATTTAATATTCAAGGACTCCATTTCCACAGGCTCAGTACCACAAGATTGGCGTAAAGCAGATGTGGTGCCTATATTTAAAAAGGGAGCTAGATCACAACCGGGGAATTACAGACCTGTAAGCCTGACTTCAATAGAGGGGTAAGTTCTTGAAGGTTTAATACAGGATAATATTCAGGAATACCTAATGGAAAATAAATTATTAGTAATAGTCAGCATGAATTTATGAAGGATAGATCATGCCAAACTAACCTTATTTGTTTCTTTGAGGAGGAAAGTAGGAATTTAGACCAGGGTAATGCAGTTGATGTGGTCTACTTAGATTTTGCAAAGGTTTTTGATACGGTTTCACACAAGAGGTTGGTGTACAAAATAAAGCAAATTGGACTCAGTAATAATATATGCACCTGGATTGAAAACTGGTTAAAGGACAGACAACAGAGGGTTGTCATAAATGGAACTTTTTCAGGTTGGGCTAAAGTCGTGAGTGGAGTACCTCAGGGATCAGTACTGGGACCCCTGCTTTTTAACTTGTTTATTAATGACCTTGAGGTTGGCATCGAGAGCAAAGTCTCCATCTTTGCTGATGATACTAAATTGTGTAAGGTAATAGAATCAGAGCAGGATGTAATTTCTCTTCAGAAGGACTTGGAGAGACTGGAAACGTGGGCAGGTAAATGGCAGATGAGGTTTAATACAGATAAATGTAAAGTTATGCATTTGGGATGCAAGAATAAAAAGGCGAATTACAAATTAAATGGGGATAAATTGGGGGAATCCTTGATGGAGAAGGATTTAGGAGTGCTTGTAGACAGCAGGCTTAGCAATAGTGCCCAATGTCATGCAGTAGCTGCAAAGGCAAACAAGATCTTACAGTATCTTGCATCAAACGGGCAATGGATGGAAGGGACATAATTATGCCCTTTACAAAGCACTAGTAAGACCGCACCTTGAATATGAAGTACAATTTTGGGCACAAGTCCTAAGAAAATACATTATGGAACTAGAGAGAGTGCAGAGAAGAGCCACCAAATTAATAAAGGGGATGGACAATCTAACTTATGAGGAGAGGCTAGCTAAATTAGATTTATTTACATTAAAAAAGAGGCGTCTAAGAGGGGATATGATAACTCTATACTAATATATTCGGGGACAATACAAGGAGCTTTCAAAAGAACTATTCATCCCACGGGCAGTACTAAGGATTCGGGGCCATCCTTTAAGGTTGGAGGAAAGGAAATTTCACCAGCAACAAAGGAAAAGGTTCTTTATAGTAAGGGCAGTTACAATGTGGAACTCATAACCCATGGAGACTGTGATGGCAGATATAATAGATTTGTTCAAAAAAAGGTTGGACATCTTTTTAGATGGGAAAGGTATACAGGGATATACCAAATAAGTATACATGGGAAGGATGTTGATCCAGGGATTAATCCGATTGCCAATTCTTGGAGTCAGGAAGGAATTTATTTTTCCCCTTAATGGGGTTTTGTGTTTGCCTTCCTCTGGATCTATAAGTAAGTATAGATATAGGATAAAGTATCTGTTTTCTAAATTTAGCATAAGTTGAACTTGATGGACCTATGTCTTTTTTCAACCTCATCTACTATGTAACTATGTCACTATGTAAGGTACATTGTTGAGCCACGTACGGTGGTGGTTGCTGCTAGACAATACATAATTATTCCTTTCGCCCATTTTATTAAATGTTTTTGTTTCAATTTTCCATTGTTCAACATAAATGATAAGATGAAGAAACTCAACATGTTCTTTGCTATACATTGTATTGAAAACCCAATTAAAAGGATTATGATTTAGATAAATCAAAAAGGCCTCCAAAGACTCAACGCTTCCTCTCCAAACAAAAAGGATGTCATCTATGTACTGTTGGTACAGAACCAGGCTTACCCCAAGGTCTGCTCGTGACCACAAATAGTCCAATCAGCATTATCATTACCATCGTAAAAATGGGATCTAATAAATATAATACCAATAGCAAACGCTTCATACCCAATCAATATCACCATGTGAATAATCATGTTTACATCCCACCCCAAGAGAGGGACAAAAGGTATGAAGATTATAAATCAGGAAGGGAGCAAGAAAGGCCACAAATACAGCAGCAACAGAAAAATAGAAGCGATAGACTCCCTTCTGAGCCATTAATTGCACATTCCCCTTTTTTAAAGGGCAACAAATGGAAAAGAACAAAGGAGAAAGATCAGAAAAAGAGTCAAAGTATAGTTCAAAAACAGATGCAAACACGCAGCAAAAAAAGGGAAGAGGAAAGAGAGGAAAGAGAGGAAAGAGAGGAAAGAGAGGAAAGAGAGGAAAGAGAGGAAAGAGAAGGGGACAATACTCCCACAAGAAGACACTAATAACTAAGAGCAACACTATTTTTAATATAAATAGTACAATACTGAGTAAGGATCAAGAGGAAGTTCTAGCCAAAGGGTTACATTTTGCCCCTTCAAAAAAAAACTAAACGCATTTAACACTTATATAGATGTTAACAAGTTTATTAGAAAACTGACCTTAAAAAAGTTGTTTCCATAGCAGAACAGATGTGGGTGATAACCCAGTAATACCAACTAATTTCGAATATAAACACACACTGTTGAAAACCAAATCGAAATGTAATCCTGCATTTTGCAAAGGGAATTTTATTGAGACTTTCCTGTCACTTGTACAAAGTGATTTGTATAAGTTAGGATCCAAACAGAATAAGATCCAAGACAATGATCAAATAGTGATCAGAGCTGCTGATATGGGCGGTGGTACAGCTGTGCTGGATAGGGATAAATATCTCAAAGACATCTATAGATTGTTAGAGGACAACAATACTTATGCCAAGCTGGATAGTAATCCCACTGAAATATTCTCGCATGAACGTGATACTCTTTTAGAAAAGGGAAAAAGCTTTGGGCATACTTAATGATTCCGAGTATGGGTTTTTGAATACGAAAGAACCAGTAATTCCCATCCTTTATGTATTGCCCAAAATACTTAAGGATTTGTATAACCCTCCGGGACGTCCAATAGTGTCAGGGATTGATTCCCTGACTGCTAACGTTTCAAAATATGTGGACATTTTTCTCCAACCATATGTAACTCAATTAAAGTCATATACAAGAGACACCACCCAAATTCTGCAAAAAATCGTAAATCTAAATTGGGAAGAAGATTTATCACTGTATACTGTGATAAATTATGAGGACAGCTGTACAGCCATAAAATATTTCTTGGAGAAACAAGGTGATTTAGAATCCCACCAGATAGAATTTCTTTTAGAGTGTATTTTATTTACTTACTTAATCATTTTTTTCTTTTTGAAAGGAAGTTTTTTCTACAGATCAAAGGTACCGCGATGGAAACCAGGTTTGACCCGGGGTAAGCAAATCTCCGTATGGGCTATTGGAAGGACAACTATTTGTGGTCACGAGCAGACCTCGGGGTAAGCCTGGTCCTGTACCAACGGTACATAGACGACATCCTTTTGGTTTGGAGAGGAAGCGTTGAGTCTTTGGAGGCCTTTTTGATTTATCTAAATCAGAATCCTTTTAATTTGGTTTTCAATAAAGTGTATAGCAAAAAAACATGTTGAGCAACAAGCTGAAATGTTGAAAAACAAATTCAGAGAGAAAGAATATAAAAGTAGTATCATAGATAATGCTAGGACAAATCAAGAACCGCAGGTAGGTCTGAGCTAATAAAATACAATAGCACGCCTATGGCAGATGCAACTAACCACAGTGAGTTTGCATTTTTTACACAATACAGAAGTCAAGCAAACGAGATCAAAAAATACTAATGAAACACTGGGAAATTTCGATCAAAGACCCGGTTTTAAAGGACCTATAGCCAAGACAACCCAAAATTACTTTTACTTAAGGTAGGAATATTAAAAATCAAATAGCCCCTAGTCAGATTAAGAGTATCAATAGTAATTCCAACTGGTTGACATCAATGACAAAGGAAGGAGATCATAAATACAATTAGGCTCCTCGGGGCAGGGACTCCTCTTCCTTAATGTTACTTTTATGTCTGAAGCACTTATTCCCATGATCTGTTATTTATTTGATTACCACGTGTATTCCTACTGTGAAGCGCTATGTACATTAATGGCGCTATATAAATAAAGACATACAATACAATACAAAGACAAGATTAAAGATCATATATCATGCGATTTAACATTTGTTGTGCATCTTTTGATTTGTCCCTGTAAACAATATAACGTTGGCAGGACCAAAAGAAAATGCAAAACTCGCATGTCACAACATATTAGGAATATCAGATCAGGGTTGGAGACTCACAGAGTCTCCGATCATTTCAAGTTATGTCATAATTGCGATCCGACAGGCATAAGGTTTTTTGGAATAGATTTGTCACAATACAGGTATCGTGGTGGAGATACAGTAGGATTTTATCAATCAATAGGTTGGAAACAACCTGGATTTTTAAGTTAAAGGCCCTAGCACCCTTAGGACTCAATTTGGAAATTGATCTAGTATCCTTTTTATCATTTAGTTTAGAGTCCTTAATACACGAGGTGCCAGTGTCATCTTAGTCCTGTTGATTTTATTCAGTTTTAGTCTTGATGAATCAATTGACTGTTTAATCAAGATGTATGACAAATCATGATGTTACATTCTATGTATGTATAGAATTGGAGGGGTTCCTTTATTCAATTTATACTTTTCCTTCTCAGTATTACAGAAGTTGTGCCATTTTCTGTATGGTTGCCCATTTCCTTATCAGATAGGGTATAAATAGGGAAAGGGTGAGCAGCTCCAAGACGTGCCCCTGATGAAGCCTAATAGGCGAAACTAGTAGGGCGGAGGACGTGGATGTGGAATTCGTGTGGAGTATTCTCTAAGGAATCTGCAGCCGTCACTACAAAGAAGCCGCGATCATCTCACGGAAATCTCGCGAGACGTGCGTGCAATCCACACGGTACACAGAGGTAATCCGGGAGCACGGAGATACCGGCGGAGGACGCGGGTCATGTTTTTGCATCACCAAGGACTCTAATGTGCCGGTGTAACCCAGGGTGTATTGTGAGGCTGGTGGAGAGGAAGGCTGTGTGCAGGACTCTTTACGGAGTGATCAAGGCGTCTTGGAAAATTCGTTGTGACGTGCGCAGTGTTACTTTGGCAGACATACTGTATCTTTTTTATGTGTTTTTAGATTATTAAATTGTTTGTACCTTTGCACATCCTTCTCTTTCCTTATCTAACACTTTCTCAGGGAGCCGAGCCGAGTCAAGCTTCTGAGTCTGTCTGAACCTAGTCGTTGGATCTCGGATGAGGCGCCGAACTTGGCAAAGTGGATTCTACTGAAAACAACTGAGGCAGCTAAGATTCCATCGGAGGGGACCCTCAACGGTTTCACCTAAAAGTGGTACCGACGCGTTTTGCGCAGTACAGGCCTGTGACACTTTTTTTGTATTGGCGAGCTCCAACTAGGTGTCGGCATCATCACACAGGCTGTGATACCCAGGATTGGGCGGACGGAGCCTCAGGCACTGATATACACCCGCACAGTGTTTATGGGGAATGTTATGTTGATGTGTTATAATATGCATGCAGTGATCCTCTGCTAAGGATCACAAGGTACCTAAGATTTATCCATACTTGCTACATAAAAATGGTTATATTACAATCATTGTAGTTTGTTACCCGTTGTCTGACCTAACGCCACGTGTCATACCTCCCAGAAATAGAGGACTCGGGGGCCCCCATCCGAGCAACAGGTATCAGTATGGAGGGATCTCACACACACGCAAAATAAAACACAACAGTGAGTAATTTTAAGGGAAAAGTCCTGCTTTTAGTCAGTGCGAATACATTGGATTCCACGAACGCTGCCGATGATAAAAATCATTAGATAACTAAAATGTATAAAAATAACAGCTTTCAGGGTCCGATCAATACGATCTCTCTTGGTGACATCTGCAGGAATTGCAATAAAATTAAAGATGAATTACTGACACTTGTGTCACTGTTTCATAAAAAGGTTTTCTATCTTTTACAAATTAGAATCGAAACAGCTCAATAACAAATTAATGTAAACCCCCCCCCCCCCCCCCTCCCACCACATCAAAACGAATGGAAATTACTGTACAGCGGTTAATTTAGTACCCTACCAGATGCAAAACGTGCAAAACAGGACGTGGAAAACAGCACCCGATTGATAATAATAAAAAATAATAATAATAGTAATAATTGATAGGGAGTAAATATAAACTGCCGCGGAAATGCACATATCCCACCGATTTCTCTCTGGAGCTTCGGCTGCGTGCTGGTAAATATATTATGTAAATGAGGGGTCCGTGCAGTGACGATCTAGAACTTTTGGTGGCGGGCGTTTTGCCGCAACCAAATTGCTGCCGGCGATTAGAAGCCAGTGACTTCACTGCGGGGACATCTCTCCGCCAGCTGCGTCGCCGCCAAGGTAAAGCCCTAACGCTACTGTCCTGGAACAGGACTGCTTATTTTTCTGTTCCCCCCGTTGCAGCGCTGACTGTCAGCCTTCTCCATTTTGGATGTAAGCTTTCCCTGCAGCTGTAACTCCCAGTGCAAGTGGAAAACTGTTACATTTTAGTTACATTCCCCTCTCCAGACTGCCAATAGCTCTGGTTCCCCTGACAACCTCTTTAGTCCTCCTAGCTGAGATGGTTTGTCTCAACTCCCCCTGTCTGTGTTCATGTCAGGAATCGGCGTTCTCCTCGCTTCCCACACGGAGCACTCCCTCTCCGCAGGGAGCCCCTGGACACACAAAACAATCCTGCCTTACCGGCCTCCACGGCTCCTCGCCCCTGCCGCCGTCGCGGGATCACTCCCCTCGGCGATTCCTCTGCTCAGCGCCGGGTGTGCCCACGCCCTTCTGGACGCACACCTACACGCACGCCAGCCACAGACGTTATGTGCATGCATTCCCAGCTTACAGAGCACACGCCTAACAGAGCACTTTTAACCACTGCTCCTGCAGTGAGGCGTCGCCCCCAAGCATCACACAGTTCCATGCAAAGCAATGATTACACTCAGCTGGGCTGTAACACCTCCCTCCTATCAGGGAGGACTCCTTGCAGCCCTCCAGGCCTGCCCCCTTTTCCCATTGGCCTGCCCAGCTTTATTATGCCTGTGCTTTACATCACTTGTCGCTCGACATAGTTCTGTATGGAAGCATTTGACTACTCTCTCAGTGACTCCTCAGGTATAGATGCGGATTGGACGACTACCCCCTCTGGCTCTCGACTTCGGCTCTACTTGGACTTCGTAACTTCTGGCATCCCTGTAACACGGCTTATACCTTCGATCATCCGCAACTCTCCTATCCCTGATCCTGGCAAAGGCAATAACTACTCCTCCTCTACTACCGGTACCGGCAAGTATTGTCTTCATTACTATACCTGGCCTGGCAACAATAACACCACACTCCGGACGCGCTCACTTTGCTGCGGGTGCGTGTATCCCTACGTCCCACCTCAGCACAGGGGACGGGTCTGGTCTGCGGGCAGCACCGGCGTAACATTATGTCGAGCCCACAAGACGCAGACCAGACCGAACTTGAACAGTTTCTCTCTAATCTGCTTCAGCATCACCAGGCCATGGCGGATCAAATTGTGACACTTACACTCCAGGTCGCAGTACTCTCAGACAGGGTACCGACCGCGACCCCGCCAGATGTAAGCCCCCACTCTGCAAGCGCAGTTAGCAGCTCAGATGTAAGGATTCCTCCCCCCAAGCCTTATGCAGGTGAACCGCAAGATTGTAGGTTTTTCCTAAACCAGTGTGAGGTGCAGTTTGAAATGGCCCCCCATCTCTACAATACTGATCACAAGAAGGTAGCCTACATTTATAACCTCCTCACTGGCAGCGCCCTGGCTTGGGCTTCCCCGGTTTGGGAGCGACGTTCTGACCTTACCCAAGATTACCCGGCATTTAAAGCCGAGTTTCAACAAGTATTCGATTCTCCCGCTCATCGGGAGATGGCATCTGTTTCTCTCCTCCAGATCACTCAGGGACGGCGGATGGTGACGCAGTATGCTGTGGAATTCCGGACTCTAGCAGCCGAGACTAACTGGGGGCAAGAGGCTCTCGTCTCCGTATTCTGGCAAGGCCTGGCAGATCCCATAAAGGATGAACTCTCTCGCCAATCCAGGCCGGATCAATTGGAGGTCCTCATTGATTTGGCTGTCCGAGTGGATCAACGTATCCAGGTACGCCGCTCAGAACGTCAGCGCACTCGCGTCCATAACTTTCAAGTTCCGTTCTCCAGTACTCCCAGCAACACTCCTGCACTGGAGTTGCCAGAGCCAATGCAATTGGGGGTACAACACATCCGCACACCGATACGGCAGTTCCGCCACGCCGGGGGATTGTGTTTCTACTGCGGATCTATGGAACATCTGGTTTGGGAGTGTCCACTGCGTCCGGGACGGAAACACCCAGTGAGTACAGAGGGGCTCTCTCTGGGTGTAATGTCTCCACGTCCCCTTTCTAAAGGTGAACTCCCTAAGAAACTTACATTTCCAGTCTCCCTTTCAGGCGATAAGTTCAAGACTTCTACCGCCGCTTTCATTGACTCAGGAGCTGGAGGAATCTTTGTGGATCTTGAATTCGCTAGGTTAAACTGCATACCACTCGTGAGAAAGAAGGTTCCCATCGCACTCGTCGGTATCGATGGACGTCCTTTTACCCCAGCCCACATCTCCTTAGAGACGGCTCCCTTGCTTCTGTCCTCACATCTGCACAAGGAGATCTTAGTTCTCGATGCCATTCACTCTCCTGGGATACCCATCACCCTTGGTCTTCCTTGGCTACAGCTTAACAATCCTCTCATTGACTGGACTTCCTCTGCCCCCATTTCCTGGAGGCCGAAGTCAGGCGAGACACATCAACTGCTGGCCAATACCTCTGTTCCCGAAGTTATTCTACCTTCCGTTTACCATCAATTCCGGGACGTTTTCAATAAGGTACAGTCAGACCTCTTCCCGCCACACAGGACTTACGATTGTCCGATCGATCTAGTTCCAGGTTACTCCCTACCCAAGTCCAAGACCTACCCCTTGTCGTTACCAGAAACTCACGCTATGGATGAATATATCCAGGAGAATCTCAAGAAATGCTTTATTCGTCACTCCAATTCCCCAGCAGGGGCTGGGTTTTTCTTCGTCAAGAAAAAGGACGGGTCGTTGAGGCCTTGCATCGACTACAGGGGTTTAAACCACATCACTATTAAGAATCGTTACCCCCTTCCCCTTATTACAGAACTGTTCGATAAATTACAGGGGGCCAAGATTTTTTCCAAGTTGGATCTACGTGGTGCCTATAACCTGGTGCGCATCAGGAAGGGGGATGAATGGAAGACGGCCTTCAACACGCGTAGTGGACACTACGAATATCTAGTAATGCCTTTCGGCTTATGTAATGCTCCCGCTGTCTTCCAGGATTTCATCAACGACGTCTTTCGTAAGGTACTCAATATTTTTTTTTGGTCATATTTTTGTTATTGTATACTTGGATGATAGTGGTGTGAAGATGGTCAGCGCAAACCTCATGGACCTCACGAATTTGATGGATCCGGATGAAGTATCAAGGAAAGGATAGATAAGAATACAGTAAAACACGATCTTAGTGTTTCGAGCAGTTGATGCTGGGCAAGTATTTTTGCCATAGTGTGAGTGTCTATTTTGTGTTTGCTTCAGTGCATCATCTACTGTCTAGTTCATTGTGTCATTGTGTTATATATTGTTTTATACCTTTTAGTACCACAAAATGTATGCATAGTGTATGCTCATGTCTTCACTGTTAACCCATTAAAGACCTTCACTTTATTTTGGTTTGCACACATTCTTTTTTTGGTCATTTGGGATACGGGGAGAGGAGACACTCACACACCACACCCATCGTGGGACAACTCTGCTGAAACAACAAGACACCATCCATACAGGACACCACCCTCTATGGGCAAGGACTCACATCAGGCCGTGTGAGTTTTATGTATATTGAGACTCCAGTATATGAGTCTGTATTAACCCACTCCAGTCAGCGTTGAGGGAGAGACACCACACAAGCCCGTGTGAGTCACTGGATCCATATACTCTATGTATTCTGTGATTAGTTAGTGGGAACCCACCATCAATCCTTCCATCGTTCACTCCCCCCTCACCCACCCCACAACTCCCCCTTCCCACCCCCCCCTCCTTTCCCTCCTATCCCCCACATGTGGATATGATACACTAAGATCGTGTTTTATTCTTATTTATCCTTTCCTTGATACTTCATCCGGATCCATCAAATTCGTGAGGTCCATGAGGTTTGCGCTGACCATCTTCACACCACTACTGCCACGCTGAGAAGGACACGGGATTCCCTTCTCCAAGGTCAAGCAGCAACCACGAAATCAGCAAAAAGGGCCAGTATATGTTTTTCTATATACTCTTTTGCACCACAAACACAACACCATATTTGTATATTTTATTATTTTTAACAGAGTAAGGCGTTACAACAACTTTTTAGCCACAAAATCTAGGGAGCGCCCCAGTCCAAATATCCTCTATACTTGGATGATATCCTGATTTTTTCCAAAGATCTCCAGGACCATATACGCCACACCTCCTACGTCCTTTCTCGTCACCGTGAACACCATTTGTACGCCAAACTGGAGAAGTGCACCTTTCATACGACCTCTACTCCGTTCCTGGGGTATATAATTTCCGATGAGGGGTTTATGATGGACTCCGGTAAACTTCAAGCAGTCTCTGAATGGCCAAGACCCAACTCTCTCAAGGCCATACAACGTTTTTTAGGGTTCGCTAATTACTATCGTAAGTTTATATGGAGTTTTTCCACCATTGTGGCACCCCTCACTGCGCTCACCAAAAAAGGAGCTGATCCTTCTGCTTGGTCACCCGAGGCCATCTCCGCCTTCGAGACACTCAAGGAAGCCTTTATATCCGCACCTATTCTCCGTCATCCCAACATCGAACTTCCCTTCGTCTTGGAGGTCGACGCTTCTGATTGTGGCGCTGGTGCCGTTCTTTCCCAGAGACCCATGCCACAAGATAAGTTACATCCCTGTGCATATTTTTCAAAGAACTATGACGTGGGTAACAGGGAACTTCTGGCCATGAAGATGGCTCTTCAAGAGTGGAGACACCTGCTGGAGGGGTCAAAAGAGCCGTTTACTATTCTCACGACCACAAGAACCTTCTTTACATAGAGAACGCTCGACGCCTTGGTCCACGACAGGCTCGTTGGACTCTTTTTTTTTCTCGATTCGATTTTCACCTGTCCTATAGTCCCGGGACCAAGAACGTAAAGGCAGACGCACTCTCCCGTATACATTCTTCTGAAGAGAGGCCAGAGGAATCGTTGGAGACTATCCTTCCACATGAGAGGATTCTCGCCACGACTACTTTCAAGAGTCTTGACAAGATTTTGCACTCCCAGAGACGCATTCCCAAGGACTTGGTCGTTCCTGACAACAAACTCTTTGTACCATCCAAATTTGTTCCAGAGGTCCTGTCTTGGGGTCATTCCTCTAAATCTGCAGGTCATCCAGGTTTTAAGAAGACTACTGATCTCATTCGTCGGAATTTCTGGTGGCCAAGGATGTCTCAAGATATTCTGGAGTTTACCTGCGCATGCTCCACGTGCGCTCAAAGCAAGACTCTCCGTCAAAAGCCTCAGGGTTTTCTGTTACCCCTTCCAGTTCCCGACCGCCCCTGGTCCCACATTTCTATGGACTTCATCGTGGAGTTGCCCAGGTCCAGAGGAATGAACACTATCTTGGTGGTCGTGGACAGGTTCTCGAAGATGTCCCATTTCATTCCACTTAAAGGATTACCCACCTCCCCCGCCCTTGCTGATATCTTTACGGAGCAGATTTTTCGGATTCATGGGATCCCTTCGTCCATTGTTTCTGACAGAGGTTCTCAGTTCGTATCCAAATTTTGGAGAGCTTTCACGAAGAGATTGGGCATCTCTTCTTCCTTCTCTTCCGCCTATCATCCTCAGTCCAATGGACAAACGGAGAGAATCAATCAATCCCTGGAGAAGTACCTGAGATGTTTTCTATCCGATTTCCAGGATGATTGGGCTCAACTCCTCTCTTGGGCAGAGTATGCCGTAAATTCTGCAAAAAACGAGTCCACCCGGGAGTCACCCTTCTTTATAAATTATGGGTTCCACCCTCCCTGTCTTCCCATCCCCAACATTCCTTCTGGAGTACCAGCCATAGATGAATGCATTTCTTCCCTCCAAACCGCATGGTCCAGGATCCCTTCTCAACTCCTCCCGCAGATCGAAACTACAGGCCGATCGTCGTCGTCGTTCGGCGCCCAGTTACAAACCAGGGGATTTGGTATGGCTCTCCTCTAGGAATATCCACCTCAAGGTACCATCTCCTAAACTGGCACCTAAGTTCCTGGGACCCTTCCCTATTTGTAAACAAATCAATCCTGTAGAATTCCGGCTCCAACTACCACCCAGTATGAAGATTCCCAATGTCTTTCATGTGTCCCTCTTAAAACCATTCATTTCCAGTCACTTCTTTCCGGATCAGACTCGTAAACCGGATCCCATTACAAAATAACGAGGAATACGAAGTTTACTCTCTTTTGGATTCTCGCCTATCCAGGGGTCAGCTCCAGTTCTTGGTGCAGTGGAAGGGCTTTGGCCCTGAAGAGAGATCCTGGGTACCTTCAAAGGACATTCATGCCCCGGCCCTTCTTAAGTCATTCAGGAAGAAGTTTCCAGAGAAACCGTTCTTGGACCGTCCTGAGGCCATTCCTGAAGAGGGGGGTACTGTCAGGAATCGGCGTTCTCCTCGCTTCCCACACAGAGCACCCCCTCTCCGCAGGGAGCCCCTGGACACACAAAACAATCCTGCCTTACCGGCCTCCACGGCTCCTCGCCCCTGCCGCCGTTGCGGGATCACTCCCCTCGGCGATTCCTCTGCTCAGCGCCGGGCGCGTCCACACCCTCCTACACGCACGCCAGCCCCAGACGTTATGTGCATGCATTCCCAGCTTACAGAGCACACACCTAACAGAGCACTTTTAACCACTGCTCCTGCAGTGAGGCGTCGCCCCCAAGCATCACACAGTTCCATGCAAATCAATGATTACACTCAGCTGGGCTGTAACACCTCCCTCCTATCAGGGAGGACTCCTTGCAGCCCTCCAGGCCTGCCCCCTTTTCCCATTGGCCTGCCCAGCTTTATTATGCCTGTGCTTTACATCACTTGTCGCTCGACATAGTTCTGTATGGAAGCATTTGACTACTCTCTCAGTGACTCCTCAGGTATAGATGCGGATTGGACGACTACCCCCTCTGGCTCTCGACTTCGGCTCTACTTGGACTTCGTGACTTCTGGCATCCCTGTAACACAGCTTATACCTTCGATCATCCGCAACTCTCCAATCCCTGATCTTGGCAACGGCAATAACTACTCCTCCTCTACTACCGGTACCGGCAAGTATTGTCTTCGTTACTATACCTGGCCTGGCAACACTAACACCACACTCCGGACGCGCTCCCTTTGCTGCGGGTACGTGTATCCCTACGTCCCACCTCAGCACAGTGGACGGGTCTGGTCTGCGGGCAGCACCGGCGTAACAGTTCACAGTTAGCACAGTCCTGTCACTATTCCTGTGTGACAAAGATTACTCACTTCCTTTTCCATCCTAAGCAGGCTGAGTGAGTACCTCTCATGCTATCTACCACCTGGCATATACTAACATAATACTAACACTACCCTTTACCCTAAACCCCCTAATACTAACACTACCCTTTACCCTAAACCCCCTAATACTAACGCTACCCTTTACCCTAAACCCCCTAATACTAACGCTACCATAAACCCCCTAATTCTAACGCTACCCTTTACCCTAAACCCCCTAATACTAACGCTACCCTTTACCCTAAACCCCCTAATACTAACACTACCCTTTACCCTAAACCCCCTAATACTAACGCTACCCTTTACCCTAAACCCCCTAATACTAACACTACCCTTTACCCTAAACCCCCCTAATACTAACGCTACACCTTAACCAAAAAACCCTAATACTAACACTACCCCTTACGCAAAAAACCCTAATACTAACTCTACCCCTTACCTTAAACCCACCTAATACTAATGCTACCCCTTACCCTAAACCCACGAATACTAATGCTACCCCTTACCCTAAACCCCCCTCATACTAATACTACCCCTTACCCTAAACCCCCCTAATACTAACACTACCCCTTACCCTAAACCCCCCTAATATTAACGCTACCCCTTACCCTATACCCCCTAATACTAATGCTACACCTTACCGAAAAAACCCTAATACTAATGCTACCCCTTACCCAAAAACCCCTAATACTAACACTACTCCTTACCCTAAACCCACTAATACTAACGCTACCCCTTACCCTAAACCCACTAATACTAATGCTACCCCTTACCCTAAACCCACTAATACTAACACTACCCCTTACTCTAAACCCACTAATACTAACGCTACCCCTTACCCTAAACTCACTAATACTAACACTACCCCTTATTCTAAACTGCCATAATCTTAACACCTAATACTAATGCTACCACTACCCAAAAACCTTAGCCCATTACCCCGTAAACCCTTTTTCGTAAACCCTCACCCTAATCCCCTACCCTAAACACTTTACCCTAATCCCCTACCCTAAACACTTTACCCTAATCCCCTGCCCTAAACACTTTACCCTAATCCCCTACCCTAAACCCTTACCCAAATCCCCTACCCTAAACCCTTACCCTAATCCCCTACCCTAAACCCTTACCCAAATCCCCTACCCTAAACCCTTACCCTAATCCCCTACCCTAAACACTTTACCCTAATCCCCTACCCTAAACACTTTACCCTAATCCCCTACCCTAAACCCTTACCCAAATCCCCTACCCTAAACCCTTACCCTAATCCCCTACCCTAAACCCTTACCCAAATCCCCTACCCTAAACCCTTACCCTAATCCCCTACCCTAAACCCTTACCCAAATCCCCTACCCTAAACCCTTACCCTAATCCCCTACCCTAAACACTTTACCCTAATCCCCTACCCTAAACCCTTACCCTAATCCCCTACCCTAAACCCTTACCCAAATCCCCTACCCTAAACCCTTACCCAAATCCCCTACCCTAAACCCTTACCCAAATCCCCTACCCTAAACCCTTACCCTAATCCCCTACCCTAAACACTTTACCCTAATCCCCTACCCTAAACACTTTACCCTAATCCCCTACCCTAAACCCTTACCCAAATCCCCTACCCTAAACCCTTACCCTAATCCCCTACCCTAAACCCTTACCCAAATCCCCTACCCTAAACCCTTACCCTAATCCCCTACCCTAAACCCTTACCCAAATCCCCTACCCTAAACCCTTACCCTAATCCCCTACCCTAAACACTTTACCCTAATCCCCTACCCTAAACCCTTACCCTAATCCCCTACCCTAAACCCTTACCCAAATCCCCTACCCTAAACCCTTACCCAAATCCCCTACCCTAAACCCTTACCCTAATCCCCTACCCTAAACCCTTACCCAAATCCCCTACCCTAAACCCTTACCCAAATCCCCTACCCTAAACCCTTACCCTAATCCCCTACCCTAAACCCTTACCCTAATCCCCTACCCTAAACCCTTACCCAAATCCCCTACCCTAAACCCTTACCCAAATCCCCTACCCTAAACCCTTACCCAAATCCCCTACCCTAAACCCTTACCCAAATCCCCTACCCTAAACCCTTACCCAAATCCCCTACCCTAAACACTTTACCCTAATCCCCTACCCTAAACCCTTACCCTAATCCCCTACCCAAAACACTTTACTCTAATCCCCTGCCCAAAACACTTTACTCTAATCCCCTGCCCAAAACACTTTACCCTAATCCCCTGCCCAAAACACTTTACTCTAATCCCCTGCCCAAAACACTTTACTCTAATCCCCTGCCCAAAACACTTTACTCTAATCCCCTACCCTAAACCCTTACCCAAATCCCCTACCCTAAACCCTTACCCTAATCCCCTACCCTAAACCCTTACCCAAATCCCCTACCCTAAACCCTTACCCTAATCCCCTACCCTAAACACTTTACCCTAATCCCCTACCCTAAACCCTTACCCTAATCCCCTACCCTAAACCCTTACCCAAATCCCCTACCCTAAACCCTTACCCAAATCCCCTACCCTAAACCCTTACCCAAATCCCCTACCCTAAACCCTTACCCTAATCCCCTACCCTAAACACTTTACCCTAATCCCCTACCCTAAACACTTTACCCTAATCCCCTACCCTAAACCCTTACCCAAATCCCCTACCCTAAACCCTTACCCTAATCCCCTACCCTAAACCCTTACCCAAATCCCCTACCCTAAACCCTTACCCTAATCCCCTACCCTAAACCCTTACCCAAATCCCCTACCCTAAACCCTTACCCTAATCCCCTACCCTAAACACTTTACCCTAATCCCCTACCCTAAACCCTTACCCTAATCCCCTACCCTAAACCCTTACCCAAATCCCCTACCCTAAACCCTTACCCAAATCCCCTACCCTAAACCCTTACCCTAATCCCCTACCCTAAACCCTTACCCAAATCCCCTACCCTAAACCCTTACCCAAATCCCCTACCCTAAACCCTTACCCTAATCCCCTACCCTAAACCCTTACCCTAATCCCCTACCCTAAACCCTTACCCAAATCCCCTACCCTAAACCCTTACCCAAATCCCCTACCCTAAACCCTTACCCAAATCCCCTACCCTAAACCCTTACCCAAATCCCCTACCCTAAACCCTTACCCAAATCCCCTACCCTAAACACTTTACCCTAATCCCCTACCCTAAACCCTTACCCTAATCCCCTACCCAAAACACTTTACTCTAATCCCCTGCCCAAAACACTTTACTCTAATCCCCTGCCCAAAACACTTTACCCTAATCCCCTGCCCAAAACACTTTACTCTAATCCCCTGCCCAAAACACTTTACTCTAATCCCCTGCCCAAAACACTTTACTCTAATCCCCTGCCCAAAACACTTTACTCTAATCCCCTGCCCTAAACACTTTAGGGCTGGGACCCGCTGCGCCCGGCGGCACGGGCGGCTGCACGAGCGTTCCCCACCAGCCGGGGAATCCTCCCGAGCCGGTCCCGGTCCCCCCTGGCTGCACAGCTCACTACACGCTGTGACGCGTCAGCCGCTAGGGGATTCAAGAGAATTGTAATCCCAAGCGTCACGTGGTGTGGCTGTGAGCCAATGTGGAGGGGAGGCTTCGGGAGGAGGAGAGGCTTCGGGGAGCGGGGAGGAGTGTGGAGTGCCTGCCTCTGTCTGTGTGTGTGTGTGTATGTATGTGTGTGTGTGTGAGTGTGAGAGAGTGCCTACGTGTGAGTGTGTGTTGCTTGTGATTAATTCCATCAGCAGCTCCAGCCCGAGCCCGTGGAGGGAGGGAGGGGAGAGTAGCGGGTCCCTCCGCTCAAGCCACGCCCCCCTCCCGCTCAAGCCTCCCACTCCCTCCCACTCCCGCCCACCTCCCGCTCCGGCTCCCTACAGACCGCATATTGCGGTCTGTGTATGTCAGCGCCCCGCCTGTCTGCAGTGCGGGAGCGCTGACGGAGGGAGCGGGGCCTTAGCCTTACCCTAATCCCCTACCCTAAATACTTTACCCTAATCGCCTACCCTAAACACTTTACCCTAATCCCCTACCCAAAACACTTTACCCTAATCCCCTACCCTAAACCTTTACCCTAATCCCATACCCTAAACACTTTACCCTAATCCCCTACCCTAAACCCTTTACCCTAATCCCCTACCCTAAACACTTTACCCTAATCACCTACACTTAAAAGCTTAACCCATTACCTGAAACCCCTTATCCTAAACCTCTAAACCTAATCCTCTACCCTAAAAATGTAACCCCATACTCTAATTCGCTACCCTAAAAACCTAGCCCTTACCCTAAACCCCTATCCTTAACCCCCAATACTAACCGCACAAAACGCCTTAAATGAATTACATTTATTGGTGAAAGGTCGGGCGGCAGAGAGTGCGGGGTGGCCGAGAGTGCGGGGCGGCAGAGAGTGCGGGCGGCAGAGAGTGCGGGGCGGCGACGCGGCAGAGAGTGCGGGGCGGCAGAGAGTGCGGGGCGGCAGAGAGTGCAGGCCGGCAGAGAGTGCGGGGCGGCAGAGAGTGCGGGGCGGCAGAGAGTGCGGGGCGGCGACGCGGCAGAGAGTGCGGGGCGGCAGAGAGTGCGGGGCGGCAGAGAGTGCGGGGCGGCAGAGAGTGCGGGGCGGCAGAGGGTGCGGGGCGGCAGAGAGTGCGGGGCGGCAGAGAGTGCGGGGCGGCAGAGAGTGCGGGGCGGCAGAGAGTGCGGGGCGGCAGAGGTGCGGGGCGGCAGAGAGTGTGGGGCGGCAGAGAGTGCGGGGCGGCAGAGAGTGCGGGGCGGCAGATAGTGCGGGGCGGCAGAGAGTGCGGGGCGGCAGAGAGTGCGGGGCGGCAGAGAGTGCGGGGCGGCAGAGAGTGCGGGGCGGCAGAGTGTGCCGGGCGGCAGAGTGTGCCGGGCGGCAGAGAGTGCGGGGCGGCAGAGTGTGCCGGGCGGCAGACAGTGCCGGGCGGCAGAGTGTGCGGGGCGGCAGAGTGTGCGGGGCGGCAGAGTGTGCCGGGCGGCAGAGTGTGCCGGGCGGCAGAGAGTGCGGGGCGGCAGAGTGTGCCGGGCGGCAGAGAGTGCCGGGCGGCAGAGTGTGCCGGGCGGCAGAGAGTGCCGGGCGGCAGAGTGTGCCGGGCGGCAGAGTGTGCCGGGCGGCAGAGAGTGCGGGGCGGCAGAGAGTGCGGGGCGGCAGAGTGTGCCGGGCGGCAGAGAGTGCGGGGCGGCAGAGAGTGCGGGGCGGCAGAGTGTGCCGGGCGGCAGAGTGTGCCGGGCGGCAGAGAGTGCGGGGCGGCAGAGTGTGCCGGGCGGCAGAGTGTGCCGGGCGGCAGAGAGTGCGGGGCGGCAGAGAGTGCGGGGCGGCAGAGTGTGCCGGGCGGCAGAGAGTGCGGGGCGGCAGAGAGTGCGGGGCGGCAGAGAGTGCGGGGCGGCAGAGAGTGCGGGGCGGCAGAGAGTGCGGGGCGGCAGAGAGTGCGGGGCGGCAGAGAGTGCGGGGCGGCAGAGAGTGCGGGGCGGCAGAGAGTGCGGGGCGGCAGAGTGTGCCGGGCGGCAGAGAGTGTGGGGCGGCAGAGTGTGCCGGCCGGCGTTGACTTGGTTGCAGTGAGACGGCCGTGAACAAATCCGATTCCGTGCGCGCCCACATTAGTGAGTTATGCAGGAATTACTTGTATTAAAGAGATGTAAAACGACCTCGGTGAGAGCCTCAGGTAACCACTACTTCTTTTACATTTACAAAATTCCTAATTCCATTTTCATTTCAAAGTCGAAGGGGCTTTTTTTCCGAGAGCCCCCCCCCGGCTTACTGGTTTACAGCCGGAATATTGCTTGACTCTTTCTGACATACAGCTAAAGGGGCTGAAAATGTATCACTACAGTATTCCGCCCTGTAATAATCCAACCCCCTGTTAGTACAAATATATATTTGTAGCCCTTGTACCCCTACCTCCCCCCCCCAGGAGCAAAGAGACTACCCGTGCTGCCGTCACCGGTTTGGCTACCAGGAGGTCTGAGCCTCCGCCACTGGGAGCCTGGGGTATAATTATCGTCTCGGTGCAGCCCCTCCACCGGTGAGGGATCCCGGCGTAGTGGGAGGAGCCCCTCACCGGAACCGATATACACAATAATTACACACAGGTATATTATAACTAAGCACATATGAATGTATATTAATCATCCAACATGACACGGCCCTGCAAGGCCTTCCCCAACCAATAACACCTCCTGGGTGGGACCCCCAAAATCCTGGAGTGCCTGGGCACTTAACCCCGTAGTGTCCACAAGCTATTCCTTTCCCCAAAGAGTATGTGTGTGGGATAGCGCGCTTCCCTTTGTGTGTTGGGGCCCGTTGGTGCACGTGGATAATACCTCCCTGGTCTTAGTCCAGACCAAGTCAACTTAGTAGGAGACTCTGTGAATCCGCGACGTGGTCCTACACTGCAATCCACCGGCTCCTCTACTGAGTGGATCCCCGGGCAGATGCCTCTGGAGGGGCTTCCAGCTGGAGTGTACCCCTTTAAGATAGTCTCTGTTGGAGTGTCCTTGCTTTGCTCACAGGCAGCAGGCCGCACTTCACCTTCAGAGATAATGTCCTGCAGCTGAGGCCTCTCACTGACACCCTACTGGGAAGGGTCCCTATCTAAGGCCTTCCCCGGCAGCATACACAGCATACACCAACTACAGTGACTCAGGGAATTTACCTGGGATCTGGGGGGGAATCTGGCCGAGTCCTGGGGAGCACTGCAACCTGGACAGTACCTTCACCCTCTCTCTCTGGATCACGACAGGTGTGGTGTCCCTTGGCGCCAAATATATCTACTTCTCCCTCCGTGTTTTCAGGAGCCCTATTGGTCCTTCTGCAACACATGTGCAGCCGCCCCGTAGGTTGTAGGGGCTTGTAATCCCCTCCTTCAGCCTATTACTATGGGACACCGTTCTCTGTCTTGTACTGCGCAGGCGCGGATTTGCAATGATCGCCGGGTGCTTGCTGCGCATGCGTGACCCTCCTAGACATGGTGCCACCCTTAACCGCCACTCACCGCGGGTCTCTGGCGACCCACTCGCCCTCAGTACCTGCCTGAGTCCCCACGGAGCCATCTCCCTTTGCGCAGTCTGGAGGTAAGAGTGGGACCTGGCTACATATATGTATGTATATCTTTATGTATATAGTGCCACAGCTGTACTTTGCCCTTTTTATTAGAGAGACAATACAGTTTAATACTATAATCCACAAAACACAAAACCCCAGCAAGCTCTTTATTGGGAACCCCTGAGCCCCCACAAAATATATACATATGTATCGCGATTTGAAACTCTTGCAAAGAGAACAATGTTGGATCTTTACATTGGGAGTAAATCGCCAGGTGGGCTTAATTAATTAATAGAACTTGCCCCATTCCTCAAATAAGATTCCTTTATTTTCTTGTATATGCATTATTCCTGTTTTTCATTTATACCATCATCCGTGTTAATTCTATTATAAATTTTATTATTTTTATGCCAAGTAATAGATTTTTCTTCTTTTTAATTTACATCAGCTGTTTAATTATTGGTTAGTTTAACTCTATTTTAGAGATATTCATAATACATCATGCATTTAGCAATAGTTAGATTAATTATGCCTTTTATGTAGATATAGTCATTTCTTAGTTTCAATTGGTATTTATTAGTGTGGATTATAGTATTAAGCTCCATTAGGGAGTATTACAGGTTATATTAGGATTTTGTAGTGTTGACATTATGCATATGTCTTGTTAGTGGATAATGATTTGTGTTGTCATTTGTCTCAAGTTTGTCATTCAACCATGTACTGCTGCCGATGGTTCAGCAGGTTAGTGATTGCTTTTTCTGCACACCAGCAGCATGTAACACTGATTGGAAGGTTTTTTACTAATAAGGCAATCCCATTGGCTGAGGAAATGTCGGTCTTGCTATAATAAGCAACCATGGGTGTTGCTAGGATATATCTCCTGAAGAAGCGTCACATGATGCGAAACGCGTAGAGGTGACGCCACCACGCAGTCGGGAGCGGACATGACGACGGAAGCCCAACCACCTGCGGATGCTCACCAGTCCTGCACGGGGTGTGGTGCTTTTCATATGTAAGCAGGAACATCTCTTATTTCACCCTGAATTTTTCCATCTATAGTTCTGAGGGGGTTGGGATTTGGGAATACCCCTTTAGTGCATAGACTGTGTGGGTCTTAGATCTATCAGGATCTTTTTTATTATATCATGTAATATATGTGTGTGATTTTTATGTAATATTGAGTCAATTTATAAAGTTTGTCAATGTTGACTGATGGTTTTTCCTTTGTTGCGCTTTCTTTTTGTGTATGTGTGACCCTGCTTTTGACCCCGCTGATCACGGGAGAGGGGGAGCAGCAGAGGGATACCATTGCTTTCTGAATACAGAGGGATTTTTGGATCTGCGCATACTTTTCTTTCTGTGGACATCTTTAAAGCAGCAATACGACACCCCCTCTTTGTGTCCCTTCTTTGTGTATGTAAAACATGTGACAATGTATCATTCTACATCCTCACCGAAGAGAGGCAATCGTTTGCTGCTCCTGTTATAAATCTGTCACAATCTTGATTGTGTGCCTAACATAATGGCTGCTTCATTCAGTGTAACACAGCAGCTACAATGTATCCTTATATTACTGATGTAACTTCTCAAACTGCTGGGAATATTGGCAACAAATTATCCTAAACAGGAAAGTGTTACAAAGATCTTGCACTGCTGGGGAGGTGGCTAAACCTGCTATAGAAATCGAAGGAAGCTTTAAAAATCCTTACATATGGCACCCCCCACTTTCCTTAAAGAAAATTCAAATAAAGAACACGTTTAAAAAAAAAATGGCATTAAGAGTTGACTAATAATAATAATAATAATAAGAAAAAAAACACAGTATTATCTAATACTAAAGAACTGCTTTATTTAAAAAAAACATATAAGATTTCACGTTTTGCGGCTGTGAAATGACTGCCCTCTTTAGGAAGAGGGGCATGTTTAAAACTGTAGTTTCACTTGAGTTGATGAACACATTTTTTAAACAAAATCAGACAACTATATGTATTTTATAGTGTCTTTATGCAATGTATTTTTGTGATAAGACTGTTTGCCAGTTGTCAAGGGCTCAGATAAATAGTTATTTTTGCTCTGTGCTGCAGCAAGAACTGATTGAGCCACCTGTGCTGAAGCAGGGGTATCCTGAAAACCTGACCTGTTGGTGGGGGCTGGAGGACGGGAGCCGAGCCCCCCTGCAGTAAAAGAACCACCAGTACTGTGATAGACAAACCTCCCCCTCTCTCTCCCTTCCCTCCTGTGTCTCTCTGATAAAGACCGGGTGGGGATAAGAAACACTTAAAAGACAAACACAACAAAAAAAGGTTGGACATCTTTTTAGAAAGGAAAGGTACACAGGGATATACCTAATAAGTAAACATGGGAAGGATGTTGATCAAGGGAAAGATATGATTGCCAATTATTTGGCTTCTGGAAGGAATTTATTTTCCCCTGAAGAGATATCATTGGATGATGTGTCACTGGGGTTTTTTGTTTGCCTTCTTCGGGATCAATATACTGTAAGTACGGATATAGGCTAAAGTATCTGTTGTCTAAATTTAGCATAGTTTGAACTTGATGGACGTACGTCTTTTTTCAACCTCATCAACTATTTAACTGTGTAACAAACTATTTAACTATGTAACAATTATGTAACATCTATGTAACTAACTGTGTAACCACGTAACTAACTCTGTAACAAACTATGTAACCACTTAACTACTATGTAACTAATTGTACAACTATGTAACTGTGTAATTCTGTAACTGACTATGTAACATGTATGTAACATGTATGTAACTATGTAACCATTTTACAACTATGTACCTAACTGTGTACCTATGTAACTAACTATAGATCTATCTATGTAACCTCTTAACTACTGTGTAACTAACTGTGTAACTACTGTGTAACTAACTGTGTAACTACTGTGTAACTAACTGTGTAACTACTGTGTAACTAACTGTGTAACTACTGTGTAACTAACTGTGTTACATCTAGGTGTCGCACGGTGGCCATGGCTGCACACCGCACACAAGCCATGTATGGGGCAGGCCCCAGTCGGCGTGTGTGCGTACGCCCACAAATCGCGATGCGTGACCACCTTTGCTAAAAAGACAAGATTTTTGCCTTTTGGCGCGGCGGCCGAGCACTGGCCACGTCACGGCGCCGGTTCAGCCAATGGAGGCGAATAAGCTGCATGAGGTCATGGACACGGCTCCGCCATGAGTTGCCAGGAGTCCATCAGGTCCCGCTGATGCAGGTAACAAGCGCCACAAGGCACCCCGCTGTGAGCGCATCGCGCGCACTGGGGCCTTAGGCAGCGGTCCTTGGCGTGCGCTGTGCATACACGCACCGCCCCCCAATCAGACCGGGCCCAGTACCTGCCTGGGCCCGCATCTGGCAGCCGCGCTGTCCTGCAAGTTTTCTCAAATACAAAAAAATTGTATTTGGAACTTGAGACAGAGGCGTGGCCACGCCCACGCCCCCGCCCGCGGTTCAGCCAATGAGGGTGAACCAGCCGCGTGAGGTCATGACCACGTCCCTGTAACCCCTCCGCCACGCCCCTCCCATCGCAATCTCTCCCTCTCTTCCAAGACCGCAGATCACGGTGACGCGCTGTGCACGCGCAGCCTCCCCCGCCGGGCGCGCGTGCTACAGTGCACACTGGGACCGCAGCCTGAGAAGCAGCCGCGAGACAGGAAGCCGGGAGCCAGCGTACAGTCAGATACCGTGAGAGGATCCAGCCCAGTGACTAGAGGTTACGTGCATCCTTTCCCTCTGGCTGGGGAGCTGTGAGAATTGAAGTTTGTAATTTTAAAATAAACTGTGATTTGATATTGCAAACTGTCTGACCTAGAAAGTATATACACATCTGAAAAGTGACACAACTCCCCATGTGTGTGTGTGTGTGTGTGTGTGTGTGATGTGACACAGCTCCCCCTGTGTGTGTGAGAAGTGACACAGCTCCCCCTGTGTGTGAGAAGTGACACAGCTCCCCCTGTGTGTGAGAGAAGTGACACAGCTCCCCCTGTGTGTGAGAAGTGACACAGCTCCCCCTGTGTGTGTGAGAAGTGACACAGCTCCCCCTGTGTGTGTGTGAGAAGTGACACAGCTCCCCCTGTGTGTGTGAGAAGTGGCACAGCTCCCCCTGTGTGTGTGAGAAGTGACACAGCTCCCCCTGTGTGTGTGAGAAGTGACACAGCTCCCCCTGTGTTTGTGTGAGAAGTGACACAGCTCCCCCTGTGTGTGTGAGAAGTGACACAGCTCCCCCTGTGTGTGTGAGAAGTGACACAGCTCCCCCTGTGTGTGTGAGAAGTGACACAGCTCCCCCTGTGTGTGAGAGAAGTGACACAGCTCCCCCTGTGTGTGTGAGAAGTGACACAGCTCCCCCTGTGTTTGTGTGAGAAGTGACACAGCTCCCCCTGTGTTTGTGTGAGAAGTGACACAGCTCCCCCTGTGTGTGAGAGAAGTGACACAGCACCCCCTGTGTGTGTGAGAAGTGACACAGCTCCCCCTGTGTGTGTGAGAAGTGACACAGCTCCCCCTGTGTGTGTGAGAAGTGACACAGCTCCCCCTGTGTGTGTGAGAAGTGACACAGCTACCCCTGTGTGTGTGTGAGAGAAGTGACACAGCTCCCCCTGTGTGTGTGTGAGAGAAGTGACACAGCTCCCCCTGTGTGTGTGAGAAGTGACACAGCTCCCCCTGTGTGTGTGAGAAGTGACACAGCTCCCCCTGTGTGTGTGAGAAGTGACACAGCTCCCCCTGTGTTTGTGTGAGAAGTGGCACAGCTCCCCCTGTGTGTGTGTGTGTGAGAGAAGTGACACAGCTCCCCCTGTGTGTGTGAGAAGTGACACAGCTCCCCCTGTGTGTGTGAGAAGTGACACAGCTCCCCCTGTGTGTGTGTGAGAAGTGACACAGCTCCCCCTGTGTGAGAAGTGGCACAGCTCCCCCTGTGTGTGTGAGAAGTGACACAGTTCCCCCTGTGTGTGTGAGAAGTGACACAGCTCCCCCTGTGTGTGTGAGAAGTGACACAGCTCCCCCTGTGTGTGAGAGAAGTGGCACAGCTCCCCCTGTGTGTGTGAGAAGTGACACAGCTCCCCCTGTGTGTGAGAGAAGTGACACAGCTCCCCCTGTGTGTGAGAGAAGTGACACAGCACCCCCTGTGTGTGTGAGAGAAGTGACAGCTCCCACTGTGTGTGAGAGAAGTGACACAGCTCCCCCTGTGTGTGAGAGAAGTGACACAGCTACCCCCGTGTATGAGAGAAGTGACACAGCTCCCCCTGTGTGTGAGAGAAGTGACACAGCTCCCCCTGTGTGAGAGAGAAGTGACACAGCTCCCCCTGTGTGTGTGAGAGAAGTGACACAGCTCCCCCTGTGTGTGAGAGAAGTGACACAGCTCCCCCTGTGTGAGAGAGAAGTGACACAGCTCCCCCTGTGTGTGAGAGAAGTGACACAGCTCCCCCTGTGTGTGTGAGAAGTGACACAGTTCCCCCTGTGTGTGTGAGAAGTGACACAGCTCCCCCTGTGTGTGTGAGAGAAGTGACACAGCTCCCCCTGTGTGTGTGTGAGAAGTGACACAGCTCCCCCTGTGTGTGTGAGAAGTGACACAGCTTCCCCTGTGTGTGTGAGAAGTGACACAGCTCCCTCTGTGTGTGTGAGAAGTGACACAGCTCCCCCTGTGTGTGTGAGAAGTGGCACAGCTCCCCCTGTGTGTGTGAGAAGTGACACAGCTCCCCCTGTGTGTGTGAGAAGTGGCACAGCTCCCCCTGTGTGTGAGAGAAGTGACACAGCTCCCCCTGTGTGTGTGACAAGTGACACAGCTCCCCCTGTGTGTGTGAGAAGTGACACAGCTCCCCCTGTGTGTGAGAGAAGTGACACAGTTCCCCCTGTGTGTGAGAGAAGTGACACAGCTCCCCCTGTGTGTGTGAGAAGTGACACAGCTCCCCCTGTGTGTGTGAGAGAAGTGACACAGCTCCCCCTGTGTGTGTGAGAAGTGACACAGTTCCCCCTGTGTGTGTGAGAAGTGACACAGCTCCCCCTGTGTGTGTGAGAAGTGACACAGCTACCCCTGTGTGTGTGTGAGAGAAGTGACACAGCTCCCCCTGTGTGTGAGAGAAGTGACACAGCTCCCCCTGTGTGTGAGAGAAGTGGCACAGCTCCCCCTGTGTGTGTGAGAAGTGACACAGCTCCCCCTGTGTGTGTGAGAAGTGACACAGCTCCCCCTGTGTGTGAGAGAAGTGACAGCTCCCACTGTGTGTGAGAGAAGTGACACAGCTCCCCCTGTGTGTGAGAGAAGTGACACAGCTACCCCCGTGTATGAGAGAAGTGACACAGCTCCCCCTGTGTGTGTGTGAGAAGTGACACAGCTCCCCCTGTGTGTGTGAGAAGTGGCACAGCTCCCCCTGTGTGTGTGAGAAGTGACACAGCTTCCCCTGTGTGTGTGAGAAGTGACACAGCTCCCCCTGTGTGTGTGAGAAGTGACACAGCTCCCCCTGTGTGTGTGAGAAGTGACACAGCTTCCCCTGTGTGTGTGAGAAGTGGCACAGCTCCCCCTGTGTGTGTGAGAAGTGGCACAGCTCCCCCTGTGTGTGTGAGAAGTGACACAGCTCCCCCTGTGTGTGTGAGAAGTGACACAGCTTCCCCTGTGTGTGTGAGAAGTGACACAGCTCCCCCTGTGTGTGTGAGAAGTGACACAGCTCCCCCTGTGTGTGAGAGAAGTGGCGCAGCCCCCCCTGTGTGTGTGAGAAGTGACACAGCTTCCCCTGTGTGTGTGAGAAGTGACACAGCTCCCCCTGTGTGTGAGAGAAGTGACACAGCTCCCCCTGTGTGTGTGAGAAGTGACACAGCTCCCCCTGTGTGTGAGAGAAGTGACACAGCTCCCCCTGTGTGTGTGTGAGAAGTGACACAGCTCCCCCTGTGTGTGAGAGAAGTGACACAGCTCCCCCTGTGTGTGTGAGAAGTGACACAGCTCCCCCTGTGTGTGTGTGTGTGTGTGAGAAGTGGCACAGCTCCCCCTGTGTGTGTGAGAAGTGACACAGCTCCCCCTGTGTGTGTGAGAAGTGACACAGCACCCCCTGTGTGTGTGAGAAGTGACACAGCTCCCCCTGTGTGTGTGAGAAGTGACACAGCTCCCCCTGTGTGTGTGAGAAGTGACACAGCTCCCCCTGTGTGTGTGAGAAGTGGCACAGCTCCCCCTGTGTGTGAGAAGTGGCACAGCTCCCCCTGTGTGTGAGAAGTGACACAGCTCCCCCTGTGTGTGTGAGAAGTGACACAGCTCCCCCTGTGTGTGTGAGAAGTGACACAGCTCCCCCTGTGTGTGTGAGAAGTGGCACAGCTCCCCCTGTGTGTGAGAGAAGTGACACAGCTCCCCCTGTGTGTGTGTGAGAAGTGACACAGCTCCCCCTGTGTGTGAGAGAAGTGACACAGCTCCCCCTGTGTGTGAGAGAAGTGACACTGCTCCCCCTGTGTGTGTGAGAAGTGACACAGCTCCCCCTGTGTGTGAGAGAAGTGACACAGCTCCCCCTGTGTGTGAGAGAAGTGACACAGCACCCCCTGTGTGTGTGAGAAGTGACACAGCTCTCCCTGTGTGTGAGAGAAGTGACACAGCTACCCCTGTGTGTGAGAGAAGTGACACAGCTCCCCCTGTGTGTGAGAGAAGTGACACAGCACCCCCTGTGTGTGTGAGAAGTGGCACAGCTCCCCCTGTGTGTGTGTGAGAAGTGACACAGCTCCCCCTGTGTGTGAGAGAAGTGACACTGCTCCCCCTGTGTGTGTGAGAAGTGACACAGCTCCCCCTGTGTGTGAGAGAAGTGACACAGCTCCCCCTGTGTGTGAGAGAAGTGACACAGCACCCCCTGTGTGTGTGAGAAGTGACACAGCTCTCCCTGTGTGTGAGAGAAGTGACACAGCTACCCCTGTGTGTGAGAGAAGTGACACAGCTCCCCCTGTGTGTGAGAGAAGTGACACAGCACCCCCTGTGTGTGTGAGAAGTGACACAGCTCTCCCTGTGTGTGAGAGAAGTGACACAGCTCCCCCTGTGTGTGAGAGAAGTGACACAGCTCCCCCTGTGTGTGAGAGAAGTGACACAGCTCCCCCTGTGTGTGTGTGAGAAGTGACACAGCTCCCCCTGTGTGTGTGTGAGAAGTGGCACAGCTCCCCCTGTGTGTGTGTGTGTAGTGACACAGCTCCCCCTGTGTGTGAGAGAAGTGACACAGCTCCCCCTGTGTGTGAGAGAAGTGACACAGATCCCCCTGTGTGTGAGAGAAGTGACACAGCTCCCCCTGTGTGTGTGTGAGAAGTGACACAGCTCCCCCTGTGTGTGAGAGAAGTGACACAGCTCCCCCTGTGTGTGTGAGAAGTGGCACAGCTCCCCCTGTGTGTGTGTGAGAAGTGACACAGCTCCCCCTGTGTGTGAGAGAAGTGACACAGCTCCCCCTGTGTGTGTGAGAAGTGACACAGCTCCCCCTGTGTGTGAGAGAAGTGACACAGCTCTCCCTGTGTGTGAGAGAAGTGACACAGCTCCCCCTGTGTGTGTGAGAAGTGACACAGCTCCCCCTGTGTGTGAGAGAAGTGACACAGCTCCCCCTGTGTGTGTGAGAAGTGGCACAGCTCCCCCTGTGTGTGTGTGTGAAGTGACACAGCTCCCCCTGTGTGTGTGTGTGTGAGAAATGACACAGCTCCCCCTGTGTGTGAGAGAAGTGACACAGCTCCCCCTGTGTGTGAGAGAAGTGACACAGCTCCCCCTGTGTGTGTGAGAAGTGGCACAGCTCCCCCTGTGTGTGAGAAGTGACACAGCTCCCCCTGTGTGTGTGAGAAGTGACACAGCTCCCCCTGTGTGTGTGAGAAGTGGCACAGCTCCCCCTGTGTTTGTTAGAAGTGACACAGCTCCCCCTTTGTGTGAGAGAAGTGACACAGCTCCGTGTGTGTGTGTGTGGTGACACAGTTCCCCCTGTGTTTTTTAGAAGTGACACAGCTCCCCCTGTGTGTGAGAGAAGTGACACAGCTCCCCCTGTGTGTGAGAGAAGTGACACAGCTCCGTGTGTGTGTGTGTGTGTGTGTGTGGTGACACAGTTCCCCCTGTGTTTTTTAGAAGTGACACAGCTCCCCCTGTGTGTGTGAGAAGTGGCACATCTCCCCCTGTGTGTGTGTGAGAGTAGTGGCACAGCTCTGTGTGTGTGTGTGTGTGTGTGTGTGTGTGTGTGTAGTGACACAGCTCCCCCTGTGTGTGAAAGAAGTGACACAGCTCCCCCTGTGTGTGTGAGAAGTGACACAGCTCCCCCTGTGTGTGTGTGTGTGTGTGTAAGAAGTGACACAGCTCCCCCTATGTGTGAGAGAAGTGACACAGCTCCCCTGTGTGTGTGAGAAGTGACACAGCTCCCCCTGTGTGTGTGAGAAGTGGCACAGCTCCCCGTGTGTGAGAGAAGTGACACAGCTCCCCCTGTGTGTGTGTGAGAAGTGACACAGCACCCCCTGTGTGTGTGAGAAGTGACACAGCACCCCCTGTGTGTGTGAGAAGTGGCACAGCTCCCCGTGTGTGTGTGAGAAGTATCACAGCTCCCCCTGTGTGTGTGAGAAGTGACACAGCTCCCCCTGTGTGTGAAAGAAGTGACACAGCTCCCCCTGTGTGTGTGAGAAGTGACACAGCTCCCCCTGTGTGTGTGAGAAGTGACACAGCTCCCCCTGTGTGTGTGAGAAGTGACACAGCTCCCCCTGTGTGTGTGAGAAGTGACACAGCTCCCCCTGTGTGTGAGAGAAGTGGACCAGCTCCCGTGTGAGAAGTGACACAGCTCCCCCTGTGTGTGTGTGTGTGTGAGAAGTGGCACAGCTCTCCCTGTGTGTGTGAGAAGTGGCACAGCTCCCCCTGTGTGTGTGAGAAGTGACACAGCTCCCCCTGTGTGTGAAAGAAGTGACACAGCTCCCCCTGTGTGTGTGAGAAGTGACACAGCTCCCCCTGTGTGTGTGAGAAGTGACACAGCTCCCCCTGTGTGTGTGAGAAGTGGCACAGCTCCCCCTGTGTTTGTTAGAAGTGACACAGCTCCCCCTTTGTGTGAGAGAAGTGACACAGCTCCGTGTGTGTGTGTGTGGTGACACAGTTCCCCCTGTGTTTTTTAGAAGTGACACAGCTCCCCCTGTGTGTGAGAGAAGTGACACAGCTCCCCCTGTGTGTGAGAGAAGTGACACAGCTCCGTGTGTGTGTGTGTGTGTGTGTGTGGTGACACAGTTCCCCCTGTGTTTTTTAGAAGTGACACAGCTCCCCCTGTGTGTGTGAGAAGTGGCACATCTCCCCCTGTGTGTGTGTGAGAGTAGTGGCACAGCTCTGTGTGTGTGTGTGTGTGTGTGTGTGTGTGTGTGTAGTGACACAGCTCCCCCTGTGTGTGAAAGAAGTGACACAGCTCCCCCTGTGTGTGTGAGAAGTGACACAGCTCCCCCTGTGTGTGTGTGTGTGTGTGTAAGAAGTGACACAGCTCCCCCTATGTGTGAGAGAAGTGACACAGCTCCCCTGTGTGTGTGAGAAGTGACACAGCTCCCCCTGTGTGTGTGAGAAGTGGCACAGCTCCCCGTGTGTGAGAGAAGTGACACAGCTCCCCCTGTGTGTGAGAGAAGTGACACAGCTCCCCCTGTGTGTGTGAGAAGTGGCACAGCTCCCCCTGTGTGTGTGAGAAGTGACACAGCTCCCCCTGTGTGTGAGAAGTGACACAGCTCCCCCTGTGTGTGAAAGAAGTGACACAGCTCCCCCTGTGTGTGTGAGAAGTGGCACAGCTCCCCCTGTGTGTGTGAGAAGTGACACAGCTCCCCCTGTGTGTGTGAGAAGTGACACAGCTCCCCCTGTGTGTGTGAGAAGTGACACAGCTCCCCCTGTGTGTGAGAAGTGACACAGTTCCCCCTGTGTGTGAGAGAAGTGACACAGCTCCCCCTGTGTGTGTGAGAGAAGTGGCACAGCTCCCCCTTGTGTGTGTGTGAGAAGTGACACAGCTCCCCCTGTGTGTGTGAGAAGTGACACAGCTCCCCTTGTGTGTGTGAGAAGTGGCACAGCTCCACCTGTGTGTGTGTGAGAAGTGGCACAGCTCCACGTGTGTGTGTGTGTGTGTGTGTGTGTGTGTGTGTGTGTGTGTGTGTGTGTGTGTGTGAAAAGTGGCACAGGTCTCCGTGTGTGTGTGTTTTTGTGGTGACTCAGCTCCCCCTGTGTGTGAGAGAAGTGACACAGCTCCCCCTGTGTGTGAGAGAAGTGACACAACTCTGTGTGTGTGTGTGTGTGTGTGTGTGTGTGTGGCACAGCTCCCCGTGTGAGAAGTGACACAGCTCGCTCTGTGTGTGAGAAGTGACATAGCTCCCCCTGTGTGAGAGAGAAGTGACACAGCTCCCCCTGTGTGAGAGAGAAGTGACACAGCTCCCCCTGTGTGTGAGAGAAGTGACACAGCTCTCCCTGTGTGTGTGTGTTAGAAGTGGCGCAGCTCCCCCTATGTGTGTGAGAAGTGACACAGCTCCCCCTGTGTGTGTGAGAAGTGACACAGCTCCCCCTGTGTGTGTGAGAAGTGACACAGCTCTCCCTGTGTGTGTGTGTTAGAAGTGGCGCAGCTCCCCCTATGTGTGTGAGAAGTGACACAGCTCCCCCTGTGTGTATGAGAAGTGACACAGCTCCCCCTGTGTGTGTGTGAGAAGTGGCACAGCTCCCCCTGTGTGTGAGAAGTGACACAGCTCCCCCTGTGTGTGAGAAGTGGCACAGCTTCCCCTGTTTGTGTGAGAAGT